>NC_037672.1:141360348-141660348 GCF_003255815.1 Theropithecus gelada
AATGATAATTTTATAATATGTCTTGAAGTTATTAAAGATCTCCCAAAATCTAGTCCAAACAGGTATTAAAAAATAGGTTGATCTTTACTACTTTGCATAAACTTTATTTCATTGCTTTTAAAAAATAAAGTTCATAAATAATGGAGAATAAAAATAGTTTTATATTTATCAAAATAATTCAAAGAAAATAGGGCAATTACAGTTAAACTCTTAAAAAGATATAAATCTGGGGTATGTTTTATAGAAGCAATCATTGCCTTTCAGGTACAAGATATTCATCGAGCTGCACTAGAGATTTCAAAATCTTTTGAACCAACAAAAACCTTAATGGAAACAATCTCAATTTTTTAAGACTAGACTTTGGTAAAAAAAAGAGAAGCTTTCATTTGTCCCAAGAGCTGTCAATTATCCAAGCTAAGGGTGTTATGGAAAAATCGAAGAATGATTTGAAGTCTTTTTTTTTTTTTTTTTTTTTTTGAGACAGGGTCTCACTCTGTCACCAGGCTGGAGTGCAGTGGTGCAATCATAGCTCACTGCAGCCTCGACCTCCCAGGCTCAAGCGATCCTCCCACCTTAGCACTCCCAGTAGCTGGAACTACAGGTATGCACCACCATAGTTGGCTAATTATTATTATTATTATTTTGTATTTTTAATAGAAACAAGGTTTCACCATGTTGCCCAGGCTGGTCTCTAAGTCCTGGGCTCAAACGATCTGCTGGCCTTGGCCCTCCAAAGTGCTGGGATTACCGATGTGAGCCATTGCACCTGGCCAGGACATAGTTTTTTGAAGAGCATAACTCTTATTCTTTCTGGATAAAAGTTTTCTATCCAATCTCTTCATCCCTTCTTCCCTCAACCCCTTCTAGCAGATTGTGAGTTGTGGTTCATTGCATCATGGATGGTTAAGAAAGGAAGAAAAGGGAAGGAAAAAGACTGCTGATTTTTTTTTTTTTTTAGCACTAATATCCCGAAGCCTAAAGCCATTAAGACTTGTTGCTGCCTCTGAGGCAGGTCAAATATCAGGCTAGATAGAGTCCCTCAAGGCTAAAGTTTTTGTTGTTTCTCTGAAATCTTCTACTGAGTAAAAGCAAACTGGGGAAGAGATATGGATGGATTTCACAAATTCTTTTTCTGATTCCTTGCATCCTGTCAGGAGGCACAGTGACAGCGAGATTGAAAGGTCCAAGAAGCTAGGAATTCAAAACTTCTCAGCAGAGAAGGCCGTGGGACCCCTTTGCATAAGCTGAGTCACCTCCCATCACCCTGATAGGAGCAAGAACGATCCACCACCCACTAATTATTTGGTGAGGACTTATCTGCCTCAGCAACCAGCACCTTGACTAGCGATTGCCCTCCTGGGAATGCCTCATGTTTGACTTTCCCTTGTTTATATCTTTGAGACACTCAAAAGCCAACCCAATGTTTCCAGGTAACCCTAGGCACCTTAAGTATTGAAATGAATCAGAAAAGCCCTGTATCTATGTGTGAGATGAGGCTAATAAAAAACTTCAATACCTCCCATCACATCTGAGGCAGTGGTTATATATGACCTTGCTATAATCAGTTTTTTGATAATTTTAAAGGCATTTAATTCAATTTTTGAGTTTTTGTGTAGGAATGCATTTGATATCAGTTCACTTCAAACTCACTTCGAGGACACAAACTTGCAATAAAGAAAACCAGCAAAGGCAGGAAGCTGTTTCCGCTCTTTATTTGCTGCCTCTGTTCAACTCTTTATAGAAATTGACTAATGTCCCAAGTAGACTGACAAAAATCGCTTCCCTCACAACTTTCCTGAAAGACTACACATAGGTAAGCTTTCTGGGTCCCAGGACATCACTACCCTACTAGCCATAGAAGTAAATGAAAACTGTTCAAACCACAATACAAAATTCACTGAATGTCATTCTAATAGGAATTATCCAGTGATGACTCAATGTTTAAATTCAGATCTGGAATAGCATTGGGCAAATTTGAAAGGGGAAAGGATAAAATTTTAAATCCTGTGATACTAAATGTCCATGTCTGCAGGTGAATCTGAGCAGGCCCTAAGCCTGTGACTGGCAAGGCTCATTGTGGACCATTTTAATAACACATTAGTGAAGGGACCAGTCTTCCAGGCAGTTTTTCATGATGTGCGAATACAACCCTGTGTGTGTCCTGGCTAATCAGACCCAATTGCTCAACTTGACTGTGTTCTACCCAAAATTATTTGTATATTTTCTTCTGTATGTTATCCTGATCAGTTAAAAATGCTTTGATTTGAAATAAACATGTCAGGGAAGGTTTTTCAGTTTAAAGAGGATATTCTCAACTTCATGACCACTGCTGAAACGATTCCTGCCCAGCATCTCCCTCCTCCTTAACCTCCACCATTTCCCTGTGCCCATGCTCCTCTGTTTAAAACTGGTGATGTTTTGTCATAAACATTATATAATATGGCGGACAACACAGTATCAAACACTATAGAGTTGAAAGGTTACTTTTTAAAAATTGGACCCAAATGATTATAACTTTCCACTGGAAAGTTTAACATTCTGCAATCATGTGTCCACAAGTGCTGTTAACCAGCTCCACTGATGCAAACATTTCTTAGCAAGCATTTACTGAGATATTGTAAATTACTTAACTGCTACAGTGTACTTTCCCTCCCTTAATCTTGATCTGATCCCTGAGGGGCTATTTATTACAGATATATACAACTTGTCATTAGAAGTGATGTTAATGTAATATGACACAAGTAGCACACATTGTTTAAATGTGTTCCAGAAAGTTAGCAAATTTAGTTCAGTGAATACTTACATGATCTTCTGCCTAAAAAGCAGCAAGAAAGAAGTGAGGCGAGGGGGGTAGGGGCAAAATATTAAACATTGCTCACTGTAGGTGGCCAATTAATACCCTGTATCCAAGCTGGAACAAATCCTTCCACTATATACATAAAGTATATAATCTCTTATCTGCTTAGGCATTATCAAATATTTTAGCAAATCCTAGTAACTTCAAACACAGGTTTAATGGAATGCAGTGCTAAAACATGCAAAGTCAAGAATCAAGTTTTTAAAGAACATAATCTGTTTTAGAAGGTTTCAAGAGAACTACTTTGCAATGCCATTATAATCTTATCCCATGAAGAAAGATGTCTGATTTGGCAAAACAACATTACATGTGTTAGAGCAAAATGTACAATTTTGCCTTTCCAAAATTAAAGCCATAAGCAGGAAAATCAGTTTAATTCTTTAGAAGATGAAAGAGTTTACAGCTATGGGTCTGGTTCTCAACATTTGGTCCCCAGATAATATTAATTTGAGAGGGAATTCTCATAGATGGCCACATACATTTACAGTATGATACAACTGGGACATGTATCAATATTAATTCAACAATGTGGTTTGCATCTCATCATCAAGTGAAAAATAACACAATTAATTAGACCACAAACATGAAAAAAACCCTAACATAATCAATACTATAGTTCTGATAAAATTTCAGTTTTCACTTATACATACTTTTACTTTAAAATGGATCAACTTCTCCCCAAGTTATACTGTCCCTTTTTTTTACAGATAAACTGGGATGTATTTTAAATGTCTTTTCATCTTTTCCATCTTCATCTGGGATTCTGCTCATGCTCTCAGGGTGGTTTAGATGAAAGATCAGAAAGTAGGTAAAGTGAGAGAAATCTCCTTTCAGAGCGAGGCAAACACAGCATGAAGCCAAAGAGAAAACCAAAGAAACAGTCAGTGAAAGACAGACAAAATTGCATGTAGAAAACTGATCTTTCCATATATTTTAAAGCACAAGCTCTGTGATAAACTTGACTTACAAGCGTAACATTTTACGCTTTTTATACAAACCAGAATACGTACAGCAAAAAGACTGTTCACAGCTAAAAGCAGAGAAATTAAAAAGAAAAATAAAGCAAAACATCCTATTTTTATTAAAAAAGGAATGATTTGCTTAGTAGGGTTTGCATAGCTTAAGAAATCTAGTGCTTGTGAGTGATGCAAGATAACACTTTCTTGTAATTTTATATAGTAAGCAAAGATTTAGAATATTTACAGACCACCCTGAGTAAGAACGTCACTGGATTCTAGGAGCATGCTCATACCAGAACATTCATCTTAAAAAAAAAAAAAGTACCCAATGGCCCTCAGGCCATATATGGCTGTAGAGGGAGGTATGCCTTTGACCTTCCAGTGCCTGCAGAATTGGAGCACAAAGTCATTACAGCCTACTGAAGGATTTTCTTTCTTTGATTTGTTATAATGACTAACTTATCAGATCTGGCCAGCAACTGTACTGAAGCACTTAAGGTTCCTCATGTTCTAATTTCTAACAATAGGATTATAAATGTATTTGTATTGTTTGGAGTGACAGTCTACTGGTGTGGGAGTATATGATTCGGTGTAAAGCTAAGTTTGTCGATTATTTGTATGCCAGCAAACTGGATTGCTTTGGTATTTGCATGCTGCCTGCTTGCTCTTTGGACAGGCATAGAAAGGAGGTTTGTGTATAATATTTTAGACTGTACGTGGCCAGGCTGGTGTAAATTCCTTTTTCTGATTTATGGGTAGGACTTGAAAGGGAATTTCTCCTTATTAAAATTGATATAGGAACATTCCAAACTTTCAGTCATGAAACATTTTTTTCAGTTTTATTCTATACAATGTAATTGTAATGAATTACAGTATTCCACTATTTATATTCTCAACACATACTTTCACAGAAGTTCTCACGCATTCTGCATTAGCTAACAGATGCTACAATAGTCCCTCTTAAAGATTCAAGGCTCCTGTGTATTTTTCCTGTTACTCTGGCAGCTAGGTTTTTCCCCCATTGGTTATTTCCTTTATCGGAATAAAGGTACTTTGGGATAGGCATTAATTCTTATACTACCTGATGCAAAACGATGCAGCAGTAAACAAGATGAATGACACTGCATTTGTGTAAAGGTGTTCTGATTCCAACTTAGGCACAAATTTAATGGTTATTCAGTCAATCAGTTAACTCTTTCTGAAATGCTAAGAATATTAAAAAATATATTGATAGGAATTACTTTCCTATTAAACAACTATTTGCTGCAAAAGATGCCAGGCAAATTATGTAGCGTTGTTTTCTATAGTCAGGGTCCCAATCTAATTGTGGCACAGGTTTCTAAATCTTTTACTTCTGTTCAATTTGTTTTTAATTGAATAGAAGTCTCTTGGTTTTCTCCACAGATAGTGTTTCTTTTTAAATTCCAGAAATATGTAATATAAACCCTCATCTTAACAATATTTCTATTTCTAGAAATCATCATTTTGTGTAAAGGTCTCATTATGATTTAAGTTCTGTAACTATTGTCATTCATTAAGTCTGAGTGATTGCAACAGAGTGCCAGAAAGTCTTAGATTTTTTGATAATTTGTAATATATAGGTATTCATTTTAGGCATATGCAAAAATGACTTGCCACCTCAAATTCAGGAGATTGGTATTTTCAAACCATACTGGAGCTATGGATTCCTTGACCTTGGTCAAAAAAGCAAGTTACATATAAATAGATAGAGATGGAGACAGATATTTAAAATCTGATTTAGCAATATAACTTTATTAAAAGATCAGTAGACCATACTATTTACTTTTTGCACATTTATCCATTCATTTATCCAAAAAATATTTTTAGTATTCTCTGTACAGAACTACAGAGGTTGATAAATATCATTTGTTGCCCCGCAAAAGCCCCAGAGCTCTGGTCAGCATCTTGCTGAAAACAGCTCAATCACTTAGACATTCTGTCTTTACCCAGTGTGCCTGAGAGCAATATCATCTTAAGTCAAATTCTCTTCCTTTGGATTCTGAAAGGCAAGATCATATGATATCCTTCAAGTGTGTGATTGCCTACCCTCTTTCAGAAGTGACTCACTAATACCTCTTCTTACCCAATTCTGGAAGGGCAGATAGGATAGAAGCAAAGGCAAAGGTAGTTAAGAGAGAAACTGACTGAATTAAATTCTTATTCTTGGTTCTTTGGTGGAGCTCACATGTTTTAGGAATTTGAATACAGAGGCACACACAAGAGCTATAAACACATGTATTACTCTCTCAACGTATTTGGAAAAGTATTCTTTGAATCTCAGCTAATGGTAAATAAGTCTGTTACTTTCCATTGCAATCCTTTCCTATTGCAGAAGATTTGTCGAACAAATTTTTTTGCAGGGAACCAGAAAGAGCAAACAAAACCAAAATTTTGAGAATATCCAAGTTTTGAAATTAAAAACAAACTCTTTAGATTGAATAATTCATTCAGATTAAAGTTTCTAAACTCAACAGATTCATGAACAAATTATAGCTTATTCAAAATCAGAGGCTTTCAACCAGTGTTTCAGAGAGCTTCAGTAGGAGGTAGGGGCTGAACTAAAGGCGGGGGAGAGGCCAGGAGAGAAAACTCTGGCCCTGGGACCACAAAACTGTACCATTAGCTGTTGTATACATTGAGGTTCCTCATAAGACTTCATTTGACAAAGGTTTCTATTCAAAGAAGAAAAGAAATGCCACAAAATATGTATTCTAAATTAACCCGTTACCAAAAGAATTACAGAAATTCACAATAACTGTTTTTAGCAGTAGAATTACTTTTTCCAAATAAAAACTTACGAGACTGTCAGAATTTATTTAAAAATTTTTCGGTATTCATTATGAGAACATGAATCAATATCTCACAGAAAAAGATTAGCAGTGTAGTAAGAATTTTATAAGGAAACAACTCAAGAGAGAAGTGTGTTAATTAATTAATTAATTAATTATTCTTTTGCCTATAAACATAATATATTTTTATTGTGGAAAAATATGGATATATTGAGAAGTATTTCTCAAGTGATATCAAATTACCTGTAGACCCATTGTTAGCTTTTCTTTAGATGTGTAGATGTAGGAACATATTTGATATCACAATGAATACACTTCTGTGCCTTGTATATTAAATGAACATTTTCTTGTGCAGTTACTCATGTATTTTTTAAAAATCTTTACTTAAGGAGGAAATAGAAAAGACAGATTGAAGCAAGGTTTCATTGGTCTAAAATTTTAAGAAGAGTACAGCAAGGACTTCAGCTCTTTACACATTTCTCCATTTTTCCATTCAGGCAATCGCAAGTGGCAACTGTATCTGCCTCATAGTGGTAATTATTTTCCAAGAAGTGTAGCCTCAGTAGTCCCAGGCCTCTGAAAATTTGATCTATTCTACTTTGGTGATATTATCCACGTTGGACTACCCTTTGCATCTCTGATTTCTTTTCCCACTGCCTCCTAAAGAAACTAGTTATAAAAGAAATAAAAGACAACTTCTACTGTGGGAAGAAAAGCTAAACAATCAGTTGGAAAAGAACTGTCTTAATGAAATGCTAAGCCTAAGTCAGATTTCCCGATGTAAACTAAAGTAAAATGCCCACAACTTTTGCTAAATTAATGACTATTGCACTTATTAAGCAAAGGTTACCTAGTCTGTCCATGATCTTTAAAAAGACAAGATTTCCTAAGTGGAGGCCAGAGGCAAGAAGTTTGGGGAAGGCTGGCCACAATGCAAAAGGTCAAGGTCTGCTAGGATTTTCTCCAAATATATTTTAGATTAAATACCATAGAACTGTTAGCTCTATTTAAAGTTCATAGCTACATGGGTATTTTAGAACTTTGGGATATAAATGATTTGTTCATCATACTACAGAGCAAATCTAAAGAATTAAAATAGCTTGATAATAAAGCTAAAGTCCAATAGGTTAACTATTTCTCACTTGGGGCCTCTTTTAGCCTTTTCTCTCTCTCTTTTTCTCTCTGTAGTAACTTTTCCCCTAACTATAAATAAATTTACATAGTTAACTCTTAATTATCATGTGAGTTTAGTGTTAGACTTCATGTCCTCCCTAACTGCTAATTTCTCCCAACACTGGGTTACCTGCCCTCCTATTTACTGCCAAAGCAGATTTTAAATCATCCACCAAAACACTGTATATAATTCCTTTTTCCATGTCTCTCCCAAGCTATACTGTAAATACCTTGAGAGTACCATTTTTTTCCCCAGCATCCAACATCTTGGTCATTGCATAGGTACTCAACTCTATTTATTGAATAAGTGAATAAACAAGTGAACACACTAAATAAATGGAATAAATAAATAGGAAACAAAATAAAATTTTACCTAACTGGGTACTGCCATGGTAGTGACAGCATGGCACTTTTGCCTATTTATTTTGTGCAATAATCTATGATATCAAACCCAACAGGGCCAGGCAAAGGCCCCTTAGTTGGCTGTGACCATTAAAATACTTGCTGTCAAATGTATCTTTTGGTCCTGTGTGTTCTTTTAGAGAATTAAGAGCCTTGACCTAGAACATTTTTTTTAGATAAATGATCATTAAGGGTTAATGACCCAATGTCTTGCTTTAGGCCAAAAAATATTCCTAATCGGTCATTAGTCTCCCCTTCTATGTCCTGAAACTCCATAATAATTGCTTAATTTAAGCACAATCTACTATGCGCACAGAACACTCACTATCTCTGTTATTTAAACATAATGAGCCCAGATTTCAGTGAGTTTAATCAGTTGTTTACGTATGTTGTTTACATATGAGTTGGTTCTTGGCAATAACATAAGTTATGTCTTTCATTTTCATAAAAATTTAAGCATGGTGTCCTAAGAGGCCAGATCATATTGGCTATTTCCTCAAAGGATCAACATTTTATATTGATATATTTTTATATTTAAGTATTTTATTTAAAATTGAATATTTTAAAAATTACAAATAGAGATTAAAATTTTATGTAATAATCTGCTATGTTACTCTTTTGCCACCTTTTCTCTCTGCACAAAATTTCATCAGTTTCCTAAAATATATGATAGTAATTATCTAGTGACAGTGTGACTCATACTTCTTTGGGCAATTTGCTACCATATAATTTAAGAAATATCTTGAATCTCTTAAATTAGTAATGGTAAAATATATCATGGATTTTTCCAAAAATTTGCTTTACAAATATTTACTGCAGCACAAAACTTTGTTATATTTCTTCTGTCTGCTTGATAATCCCCTGATTAGACCATCTCATGCTTGGAGGAGCCAAAGAAAAATTGTAGAGCTTGCCAAAGACAAGTAGACTGTGTATTGCTTTTAAAATCCTATTTTTTTCAATAGCTTGTATTTTTTTTCCTGATAAAATAAATGATTTGGACTAACAAGCCACTCATTGATCTTTGACCTTTTCAACCACATCAAAAGCTTCTTAAAAGCCAATTAGTGGAAGTACAGAGAAAAGGTCATTTTATTACAGCACTCAACATTGGAACCACAATATTGTACATAAATTTAAATTATCCCATGGCTTTCATTAGAAAAATAGAAAGATAAATACTACAATCCATAAGCAGGTTGATATTTGCTTGCACAAATGATTTTACTTTTCCTTCATGCTGAATACAGTAATTTTCTTAGCACAGCCAACACACGCAGTCACTGGTAAATGCTCTCTTGATTATCTCTTTTGATGTAGGACAGGGACAACATTGATAAATGATGCCTATTGATAATCCCAAAGCCTCATTTTAGTCACTGCCTTTAATTACTTTCTGAAAACAGCTTTTTGCCAGACTATTTCAGAAGAAGTAATACATAAAAGACTAAACATTTACTTTTATTCTTGTTTCCCCTTTTCTTCTCCAATAGTGTTGATTATAAGCAGGATAACAGAGGAAAGGAAGAAAATCAAAGACTTGGAGGAACATAGAATTGAATCTAAGCCCTTAGAAATTAAAGCAATTATTCTATTAAAACAATTATTCAATATGTTTGTAATTAAATTTCTAAAATTCAGGTACTTCAAGGATCACGTGTTAATTTTTCTGATTTGATTTGAGGCTTTGCAAATTGCAAGGCCCTGGGTTAGGTAAACTCTGGAATATACAATAAAAGAATAGACATGGTTAATGTCATTAAAAAATTATAGTCAGCAGAGGATGTTACAAATCTTCTGGTAAATCTCTCCACACGTTGTGCTGGAGCATGATGTCTTTCTGACAGTTTAACAAGAAATAGTAGAAATCACTTTCATTTTAGTAGCAGGTATCTTCCTGTGGTAAGAAAAGCAATTCACCTCATTTAAAAAATGAGAGTATCTGATTTTTCTCTGAGCAAGAATTTTTGTATATGTGGCAAAAAAATAAACAAGTATACACCAAATATCCCATAAAACCCTAGAACAAAAACCTAAATATATTTTAAAATGAAGCATAATGCTATAATCTAAAAAATACATGGAACTGGTAGAATAAAGTCACTTGTAACATACAAGATCAGGTATTGAAAAATTGTATTGGACTTTGATATTTTGAGCAGGAATTTCCAGTACTTTCCTGAATGCTTTTGCTTTAAAGTACAAGCAAACCACATTCATCAAAACCAGATGCTAATGTTTCTCTCTTCAGTTTCAGTTATCAATATCAAGTCTGAAAGATTCAAAACATTTGTATAAAAAATTGACTACGCTTGTGATCGGCTCACATTCACCAGGATGACATGAACCAAGGTCCATAAGTACTTTTGAAATGAATAAAACAAGATCATTTAGACCTTATTTTCTCTTTAATTTTTCTAAGCAAAAATTACTTTTTCAAGAAGTTTTACATATATGTGCATCATACAAACTTCCTGATTTAGTCCCTTTGAAGAGCTATTGACACTGCATGGATCAGCCCTTTAAACTCTGGTTGGCTGTGTTGGCCATAGCATGTCCATATGATGGCAATGTGCAGTCAGTAGTCAAGAACACCGATTGCCATTCCCACAGTGCTAACTGGATGGGACGGAGCAAAAGTTGCAGCCCCCAATTAGGGCCAATGTGTTGGTAGCAATGGAACCATATTGTATCCTTATAAGCTTACAAGAGTAATAATGTCCTAGAGTTCCTTTGATGCCCTTTTCCTAAGCATCCAAAAATTCTAACTGTGTACCATGTTCTCCAGCTATATTGAACACTCCACATCAAAATCTTTTTTATTCTCTTAAAGTATCATACCAATGGCAATAATATACAAATTTTATAGTGTTTATAATTCATTTATAGACTTGATTTAGGGCTTTTAAACTTTACTGCAACTATAGAACATAAAAGAACAAGTAATTAGGCCAGACACGGTGGCTCACACCTGTAATCCCAGCACTTTGGGAGGCCGAGGCAGGCAGATCACAAGGTTGGGAGATTGAGACTATGGCAAAACCCTGTCTCTACTAAAAATACAAAAAATTAGCTGCACGTGGTGGCGGGCGCCTGTAGTCCCAGTTACTCAGGAGGCTGAGGCAGGAGAATAGTGTGAACCCAGGAGGCGGAGCTTGCAGTGAGCCGAGATCGCGCGACTGCACTCCAGCCTGGGCGACAGAGCAAGACCCCATCTCAAAAAAAAAAAAAAAAAAAAGAAAAAAGAAAAAAAAAAAGAACAAGTAATTAAATTGAAAAAACAAAAGAGGTTAATATTCTAGTGTAACACAGGAAAGCAGGTAGCATAATTAAATGATACATTTACATTAAATGTGAGCATCTATATGAAGTAATTGAAACACTATCTAGAATTTTAATTTTGAAGATAATTCAGTGCTATGTCAGGCATTAAACGTGTAGTGATTAACAAAACAGTCAGAAGCTATACCCACATATATACTACATAGGCTCATGGTACATAGAGCTTATAGACATATGTTAAACAAACACATAAGTAAATGAACATATAAACAAACAAAATGATGCTATGTGCAATAAAGAAAATGAACATGACACATGTATTAGTTCATTCTCACACTGCTATGAAGACATACTCAAGGCTGGGTAATTTATAAAGGAAAGAGGTAAAATTGACTTACAGTTCAGCATGGCTGGGGAAGCCTCAGGAAACTTAAAATAATGGCAGAAGGGGAAGCAAATATTTCCTTCTTCACATGACAGCAGAAAGGAGAAGAATGAGAACTGAGTGAAGGGGGTAGTCCCTTATAAAATCATCAGATCTCATGATAACTTCCTCACTAATACGAGAATAGCATGAGGGAAACCACCCCCACAATTCAAATCCTCCATGTGAGGATTATAGGAACTACAATTCAAAATAAGATTTGGGTGGGGACACAGATAAACCATATACTTCCACCCCAGGCCTCTTCCAAATCTCATGTTCTCACATTTCAAAACACAATCATGCCTTTCCAACAGTCCTCCAAAGTTTCAACTCACTCCAGCATTAACCAAAAAGCCAAAGTCCAAGGTTTCATCTGAGACAAAGCAAGTCACTTCCATCTAAGAGTCTGCAAAATCAAAAGCAAATTAGTTACTTCCTAGATACAATGGCAGCGGGGGGCTGGGGGGAGGTGTGTACAGGCATTGGGAAATATGCCTATTCCAAATGGGAGAAATTGGCCATAACAAAGGGGCCACAGGCCTCATGCAAGTCTGAAATTCAATAGGGCAGTCATTAACCCTTAAAGTTCCAAAATAATCTCTTTTGACTCCATGTCTCAATCCAGGTCAGATTGACACAAGAGGTGGGCTCTCATGACCTTAGGCAGCTCCACTCCTGTGGCTTTCCAGGATACAACCCCCACCCAGCTGCTTTTATGGTCTAGCATTGAGTGTCTGCAGCTTTTCCAGGTTCATGATGCAAGCTGTCAGTGTATCTACCATTCTGGGGTGTGGAACACGATGGCCCTCTTCTCACAGTTCCACTAGGCAGTGCCCCAGTGGGGACTCTGTCTGGGAGCTCCAATCTCACATTTCTTTTCCACACTGCCCTAGCAGAGGTTCTCCATGAGGACTCTGCCCCAGCAGCAGACTTCTGCCTGGACATCTAGGCATTTCCATACATCCTCTGAAATCTAGGCAGAGATTCCCAAACCTCAATTCTTGTCTTCTATGTACTTACAAGTCTAACACCACATGGAAGCTGCCAAGGTTTGGGGGTTGCACCCTCTAAAGCAACAGCCTGAACTGTATGTTGGCCCCTTTCAGCCATGGCTGGAGTTGCTAGAACATACGGCACCAAGTCCCGAGGCTGCGCAGAGCAGAGGGGCCCTGGGCCTGGTCCATGAAACCATTTCTACCAGCTAGGCCTCTGGACTGTGATGGGAGGGGCTGCTTCAAAGGTTTCTAATATGCCCTGAAAGCATTTTCCTCATTGTCTTGGCAATTAGCATTTGACACCTTGTTACTTATGCAAATTTCTGCAGCTGGCTTGAAATCTTTCCCAGAAAATGGGCTTTTCTTTTCTATAGCATCATCAGGCTGTAAATTTTCCAAACTTTTATGCTCTGCTTCCTATTGAACACTTTGCCACTTAGAAATTTCTTCTGCCAGATACTCTAAATCATGTCTCTCAAACTCAAAGTTCCACAAATCTCTAGGGCAGGGGCAAAATGCCATCAGTCTCTTAACTAAAGCATATCAAGAATCACCTTTATTCCAGTTCCCAATAAGTTCCTCATCTCCATCTGAGACCATCTCAGCCTAAATTTCATTATCCATATCACTATCAGCAATTTTGTCCAAGTCATTCAGCAAGTCTCTAGGAATTTCCAAACTTTCCCACATCTTTCTGTCCTCTGGGCTCCCCTAACTATTCAAACTTCTGCCTGTTACCCAATTCCAAAGTCACTTCCACATCTTAGGTATCTTTATAGCAGCACCCCTTCTCTGTGGTACCAATTTACTGTATTAGTCCTTCCTCATGCTGCTATGAAGACATACCTGAAACTAGGTAATTTAAAAAGGAAAAAGGTTTAATTGACTCACAGTTCAGCATGGCTTGGGAGGCTTCAGGAAACTTACAATCACGGCAGAAAGGGATGTAAACATCTCCTTCTTCCCATAGTGGCAGGAAGAAGAATGAGAACCAAGTGAAGGGGGAAGTCCCTTATAAAACAATCAGAACTCATGAGAACTTACTCACTATCACGAGAATAGCATGGGGGAAACTGCCCCCATGATTCAATTACCTCCCACCAGGTTACTTCCATGACACATAGGGGATTATGGGAACTACAATTCAAGATGAGATTTGGGTGGGGACACAGTGAAACCCTATCAACACAGTAGGACTTATTTAGAATTGTTGGTCATATATAGTGTGATGGTCAATTTTATGTGTCAACTTGACTGGGCCACAGGGTGCCCAGATACAGTCATGTGTCACTTAATGACAGGAATATGTTGTGAGAAATGCATCATTAGGTAATTTCATTCCTGTTTATAATCATAGAGCATACATACACAAATCTATATGGTATAACCTATTGCACACATAGGCTACATTGTACAGACTATTGGTCCCAGGCTACAAACCTGTACAGTATGTTACTATAATGAATACTGTAGGCAATTATAGCATAATAGTAATAATTTGTGTATCTGAAACATCTAAACATAGACAAAATAATAGATTGGGCTATGACGTTATGGCAGCTACAATGTCACTAGGCAATAGGAATTTTTCAGCTTCATTATAATCTTAATGGGACCACTGACATCATATATGCAGTCCATCATTAACCAAAATGTAGTCATGTGGTACATGACTATATTTGGTCAACATTGATGTGTCTGTGAGGGTGCTTGTGGATGAGATTAACATTTCAATAGCTGAATAGATAAAGCTGATTGCTCTCCCTAATGGGGGTGGGCATCATCCAATCAACTGAAGGCCAAAAGTCTAAGTAAGGGGCAACTCCTACTGCTTATCTGCCTTGCAGCTGAGACCCTGTGTTCCCCCCTTCCACCCCCCCACCCCCACTTTTGGACACAAACTGAAAACATCATCTTTTCCTAGGTCATCTCAACCTTAAGAACATTCTAACTGGAATGACACTATTGACTCTCCTGGGTTTCCAGCTTGCTGACTGCAGATCTTGAGACTTGTCAGCTTCCACAATTGCACAAGCCAATTCCCTAAAATGTGTGTGTGTGTAACGTCTTAGTACATTCATGCTGCTATAACAAAATACCTGACACTGGGTCATTTGTAAATAATAAAAGTTTACTTCTCACAGTTTTAGAGGCTGGAAGTCAAATGTCAAGGTGCTGGCAGGGCCTAGTCTCTGCTTCCAAAATGGCACCTTGAATCCTGCATTTTTCGAAGGAGACAAATCCTGTGACATCACATGGTAGAAGGTAGAAGACCAAAAATGACCTACCTAGTCCCCTCTAGCCCTTTTATAAGGCACGAATCCCATCCATGAGGGAAGAGCCCTTATGGTCTACATCCAAAAGGCCCTACCTTTTAATACTATTGCATTGGAAATTAAGTTTGAACATGAATTTTGAAGGGGACACCATCATTCAAATCATAGCCTATAGATATAGATATAGCTGTAGATATAGACAGACATACACAGCCTCTTGGTTCTGTTTCTCTGGAGAACCCTAACTAATACAAATGGTATCTCAGGAAGTCTCACTTAATCTGAAATGGGAGGATAAATATAAATTAACAAAATTAAGAAAAATGCAAAGCATTTACAAAATTTCTGAATTGAAAATAGTCCTGAGTGGTTAAAATTTAGTGCAAAAACCATTTTATGAATGTTATTTTATAGCTCCAGCGCAGTTATTAAAGGTTTTTAAGTGAGGTAATAATTTATGCCTATATTTTGTATTTTAAAAATATATGTACATTTTACTTGAATTTATATTTTAAAAAATAGGTCACTATGATCAGTGATTGAAGAACAGGTTAAAGGTGTTGGGTGGGTTGAAAGTGAGATAAGACAGGAAGAGGGGTAGAAGTAGGGATGGAGAGGAGTACACAAAATCTAGACAGGATTTGGAGGTAAAATCAGCAGAACTTGCTTATGGCTGAGGAAAATGAGAAGCAAGAAGGAGTGTGAAGGATAATTCCTATGTTTGTGGCTTGGGAAATAGGGTTGAAACAACTGGATGAAGAGCAGAATTGTAGAATAATAACAGTGGTGAAATTTGGGGCATATTTATTTTTAAATGTAGCAATTCAAGTGGTGATTTCCAAAATAATTATATATAAGGATTTGAAGCTCAAAAGAGAGGTCTTAGGATATTTCTTTGGGAACCATAGGCTTATAAATGATATTCATTTGCATGGCAGTGGCTGAGATCACCTATGAAACAAACATAGATACAGCAGAAAAGAACACCTAGGACTGAGCTCTAGGTAAAAAATTTGAAGTGTGAAAAGATGAAAGGGTCACAAAAAATACTGAGAAATGATCAAAAAACAACATCAGGACAGTGTCATGCCACATAAGTCAAAGAAGAGGTGTAGAGATTGGAGAAGGCAAGAATGTTAAATAAAGTTATAAGAAGTGATAAGAGGAGAACATTTAAATTTGACAGAATAGACATAATTGGGGAAGGGGAAAAAACGTATTATAAAAGGATTATCATATCTAGTAGAGTAATTTAGTACACTAGTAAATAATCTTCTCAAGAACAGTAGGATTATGTCACAACCATCAAAGTAACAGACTCAAAGTCCAAAAACAGAAGAGAAGAATTCTATACATTATTTCAGAGATTGGCAACTTTTCTAAAATGGTATGTCAACTCTATATGGATCATTTTACTGTGAGCATTATTGAATATATTTTAATTTGTAATTTTTTGTATAGTTTTTACTGCATGCAAAGAAAAAAATTTGCCAAATTCCTAAAAAGTTTCACTGAAAATCTTATTAAAATAAACCCCTGATTATGTTAATGTAATTAGGCCTGGAGTTATCTCCCCGCCATATACAGCTAAAACTGGAAGAAATATAAAACATAATAGTTCACAGACATTGAGACAACAAGAGATATAGGAGATATAGTACTGTTACCCTGAGATAAAGAAAACAAATAAGGCATGCCTTATGCTTCTCCTGGCTCCCTTTGTAGAGACACTTTTTATCATGTTGTAAAGAGAGAGATCTCAAGCAGAGCATGGGTGTATCACTGATTTGAAGAGACAAAGATGGGAGTTTAAGGAGCCTGAGGCAACTGAAATTTGAGATGGAGAATACTGCAAAGGAGGGAGAAACCCACGGAAGGGATCAAGAACTCTTCTCAGGGGCCCCTTGAAGACTTTGGCTGAATAGTAAGCCATACATAAAGAGTGTGCAACTCAGTTGGTATGAGCAAAGACTTACATTTAGTAATTACATTAAATGTAAATGGTCTAAACACTCCAAATGAAAGTAAGGTGAATAATTCCTAGACCAGAAGACATTCATGTACAAATAGCAATAGTGAAGAGTCTTTTTTTAACACATGAGAAATTCAGTAGACATCTCATAAATAGCATGCTTAGCTAAGAAACCTAAACTAGTTTAGATTATCCCTAAATAAGCTTAAAAACATTACTTGAAAAGATTAAGATGATCTGCAACTAAATAAAATGACTGCTAAAACAAAAGCCAACCATCTTTAAAAGAAGACAACAAATCCATATTCTTACCAATACAACATTGAAAATGTTTAGAATACAATAAAAAGCTTCTAAACATGTGAAGGATTAAAAAAAACAATAATAAAAATGACCCACATTCAGCAGAACAATCAGTCATAATAAACAGATTCAGAAATAATAGAGATAAGGGAGTTAGTAAAGACTTTTAAAATAGAATATCTGAAATAAAAATGTAAATGAAGTGAACTAACAGCAGATAGACATTTAGAAGAAAATCAGTGAACTTGAACACGTAGCAATAGAAACTACTTAAACTAAAGCAAAAACTAAAACACTGAAGTAAAATTAACAGAGCCTCAGTAACCTGTGAGACAATGTCAGGTAGTTCAACATCCATGTAATGGTAACCTTGGAAAGCGGAGCAAAGGAGAAAAAGAGAAAATTTATTTGAATAAAGAGGGGCTGAGGAATTTCCAAGTACAATTAAAAAAAACCCATAAACTCACAGTTCAAAAAAGCTCAATAAACCACACAGAAGATATGCACTTACAAAAAATAAAGCTACATCTATGTACATCATATCAAATCACTTGAAGCAAGTGATAAAGAGAAAAGCAATCATAAGAAAGCAACCACATCATCTAAAAAGGAACAACAGACACCTGAATTATACAATCCAGAAGATCTTCAAAGTGCTTAAGAACAAAACAAACAAACCAACCTGTCATACTTCAAGTAATCTAAAATGCAAGCAAAATTAGGCAAACAAAAGCTATGAAAGTTTGTTGCCAGCAGACCTACTCTATAAGTAATGTTGAAGGCAGTTTTTCAGGTAAAAGGAAAATGATAAGTGGTGGAAATTTGGGTCTACACCAAACAATGAAAACAGACAGAAATGATAAATGTGTAATCAAATGTTAAAGAATTTTGAATCTTTCCTAAATTTCTTTAGTTTATAATTGATGCCAAATACAAAAATAATGGCAGTATTTATGGTGTTTATAACATATAGGAAACAAAATGTATGGCTAACATAAAACAAAACTCATGAGACGAAATGGAAGTATACTGTTCAAGGATTTTACCTTACATATAAGTGGTTACCTTACATATATGTTAAGTGATATAATATTATTGGAAGGTAAAATGTGAGAAGTTAAAAATGCATATTCTAAATTCCAAAACAAGTACTTAGACATTAAACCAAAAAAAAAAAAACTAGCTTAGAAGCCAACAGTAAAAATGACGTAATTACTAAAAAATGTATAATTCCCAAAAAGAAGGCAGAAATTGAGAAAGAAATAAAGAATAGCTGCACAAATAAAAAAGAAATAGCAAGATTATAGATTTAAATTAAACTCTATTAATAATTACATTGAATGAAAATGGTCTAAACACTCCAAGTGAAAGGCAGAGATTATCAGACTGAACTTTTTTAAAGCAAGGTATAATGGCATTCTGTCTAGAAAAAGCACACTATGAAAAAACATAGTAAAATGAGTGAAAAATATTTACCATGCTAACAATAATCTAAAGAAAATTGGAGTGGCTATTTTAATATCTTGCAAAATAAATTTTAGAAAAAGAAATATTACAAGGATATAATAACGATATTTTTGAAACTACATTGCATGTGTAGGTTCAAAATACATGAAAAAAGTAAAAAGTCCTCTCTGAATAATTCATAGTATAAGCAGACCTAAAATCAGAAAAATATTTAGTAGGCACGTGTAACACTGTCAACCAATTTGACCTAATTATCACTTATAGACCATTCCTTCCAACATCAGCAGAATACATACCCAATTTTGAATGGCCCATAGAACACTTATCAACCATGTTAGGTGATACAACAAGTTTCAATGAATTTAAAAGGATTCTCATCATATAGAATATGTTCATCAACAATAAAATTAAAGTAGAAATCAATAATAAAACATATTTTTAAATTCCCAGATATTTGAAGATAAACACTACAATTCCAAATAACACATGGGTCAAAGAAGAAATTCCAAAAGATATTAGAAAATATTTTGAACCAAATTAAGATGAAATCACAGCACATTAAAATTTGAAGATTCAAGCTAAAACAATATGTAGAGGAAAATTTATACTTTAAATGTTTATATTAGGAAATAATAAATACCTAAGATTAATGGTCCTTATAATTTCCACCTTAAGAAATTAGAAAAAGCAGTACAAATTAACTCACGAGAAGGAAGGAAATAATAGTGGAAATCAATAAAATAGACAATAAAATAAAACAGAAAAAAATTAATGAAACCAAAATCTGGTTCTCTGGAAAACTTAATAAAATTAATAAGCTTCTAGTTATATTAATGAAAGAGAGAGAGAAGATACAAATTACTAATATTAATAATAAAAAGGAGATATTATTGCAGACCCCATAGAAATTGAAATTGCAACAAAGAATTATTAAAACAAGTATATGTCAAATAATTTTTAAGCTTAGATTAAAAAATAACCATATTTCTTGAAATAGACAAATTATAGAACTGACTTGAGAAGAAATAAAAAACCTCTAGCTATTTAGGCTGTAATTAAAAATCTCCCCTCAAAGAGAACTAAAGGTTCAGATGGCTTTACTGGTGAGCTATATTAAATATTTAATGAAGAAGTAATGCCAATATGTTATAAATTATCCTATAAAGTAAAGGAGGAATGTACATTTCTCAACTCATTTTTATTAAAATTGGCACCAAAACCAAAGCCATTACAAGAAAACTGCAGACTAATGTCCCTCATGAGATTAGATGCAGAAACACTCAAGAAAATATCAGCAAATCAAATTCAATAATGTGTAAAAAGACAATACACTGCATCAGAGAGTGGTTTATTTCAGAAATGCAAGGTCGGATGAGTTTATTATCAACCAATGCCATTCACCACATTGGGAGTTTGAAGGGGAAACTTAATGTAGAACAAACGTTGAAAAAACGTAATACCCATTCATGAAAACATTCTCAAAAAATAGCAATCAAAAAATAGCAATAGCAGTAAGAGACATACAGAAATAAAGCTTGCTCCCAGTTTCCCTTCTTCAAAGAAATAATTCACATCAACTGCTTTCTTTTCTTTTTCAATTTTTTTGTTCCATCTTCCAGCTCTAAGCTAAGAACATTATTCTAGTTGTTGGTTTGTTAAAGAACAAACTCTCTTTCTGCCAGGAATCTATGTCTTCTGGTTAGCTTCAGGCTGTAACTGCTCTCCTCAAATCTACCAAAATCCAACATTAGGCTTCTGGTAAATTGTAAAATGACAACACATTATTTGCATTCCTAAAGATACACTCCTTTGCAAGGTTACTTTACACCTTGTCCATCATTGAAGAGGAGTAGTCTGTATATCCATCCCTTGTTTCAGTCCTCATTACTTGCTTCCGACAATAGAAAACAGCAGAAATGAGTCAGTTCAAGCCCACGCCTCAAGAGACCTTATTTTCACTATTGCTTTTGGAAACCTGCCATGCCATGAGAACAAGTCTGAGCTATGCTGCTGGATAGTAAGAGACCATTTAAATGAGAACCAAGATGCTCTAACTTACAGCCAGCTCTTAGCTGATCTCAGACACTGAAGTAAGCTCTAGCAACTTGGCCCTCAGACACTGAAGTAAGCTCTAGCAACCTGGCCTACGTGAGAAGATTGTCGGCTGAGTCCAGCCCCAACTGATGACCTGAAATTAAAATAATGGTTGTTGTTTTAAGGCACTAAGTTTTCCATTTATTTGTGACACATCAAATGTTCTACTGATAAAAGTACCCAGTGGAATTTGCTTACAGGATTGCTTCTTTATCTTTTGGTCTCTAGTATCATCTCCCCAAAGTTGTGTATGTTTTCATTCCTCTTTCCCCTCTCCTTGTTTGCAAGTGAAAGTTGTCTCAAAATTTCAATTTTTTTTGCAACTTTTCCCTGCTAGATTACGGGTGTGTGTGTGTGTGTGTGTGTGTGTGTGTGTGTGTGTCTGATGGAATTGAACTAAAAAAGGAAGACTTCAATGAACCTAAAGAAGTAGTACTTGGCAGGGGATGTTGGCTCACACCTGTAATCCCAGCACTTTGGGAGACCGAGGCAGTTGAATCACGAGGTCAAGAAATCGAGACCATCCTGGTCAACATGGTGAAACCCTGTCTCTAGTAAAAATACAAAAACTAGCTGGGCATGGTGGTGCACACCTGTAGTCCCAGTTACTCGGGAGGCTGAGGCAGGAGAATCGCTTGAACCTGAGAAGCAGAGGTTGCAGTGACCTGGATTGCACCACTGCACTCTAGCTTGACTACCAAGACTCCGTCTCAAAAAAAAAAAAGTAGTACTTACGTGGAAATAGAAACAGTTGTTTTTAGTATTATCTTCAGCTTGATTTACACATTTTACTTATTTTTGATACAGGGCCTTGTAGCTGGCAATGCATAAATAAGGGCCATAAATAAATAATTGATATGTTTTTGATATATTTTTCATTTTAATGTATATTTCTAAGGAAAGTAAAGTAAAAAATCAGTTTTATTTGAATAGTTTGTGTCGTTCTGGATTAATTTATACTGGGCATTACTTGGAATCCATGTCTCCTGCCAGAGGTTGAAAATCCCAGATGTTCATGTTGAAACACCTAATCTGTGGTCCGTTCATCTATTCATTCAGTAAATGTTTATTCATTTCCTACTATTTGGTAGGCCCTATACTAGACTGAGGAAACAAAGATGAAGAAGATAGAGTTCCTATTTGCAGCATCTCAAAACATTGTTTTTAATAAAATTACTAGTGGAGTAAGTGACACTTTTGCTAGTAAAGCACTGAAATGTATAAATTATATTGTTTTAAAGATCTCTCTATTGGAAACTTACTCTTCTTTACTTATACTTTTATATCTGGTTTTAAGTAGGATAAAAAAGGGGAACAACATTACAGTCCTTGGATCTAATTCTAGATGTACCCATGAAATGTCTCACATGTGACATGCATCTATCACGTATTTTGCCACTGAAATAAAATCAAGAATTGTTGTGGGAAAGAAAGATGAATATGTAAATGAGTGAGTTAATAAGAGTGTTGTAGACAGGATAGCAGAACATACAGTAGCATTTAGGTGAAAAGACCGTAGAAAAGGCTTCATATAAAAGATCACTCTTAATATGGGAGGCAAGCAGATGTCTGCTATTTAGACAAAATATTGGGGAAGGAGAGGCTATGGTAGGCATAGGGAGCAGCATTACCTAAGGAATAAAATGAAGATAATGAAGGAAAAGGGTTTGGCATGAACATTCGCATGAGATGGGACATGGAGCAGAGGAAATGAGGGGTGGCAGCAAAAAACAGGATGAGAGATTAGAAAAATTGACTGGGGCCAAATCATAGAGAACTTATACGCCACGCCATGCTGACTGAACATACTCTGTAAATGATAGAGAAAATATTGAAGCATTCTGAGAAAGTAAATAGTGAGAATTAGCTTTATATTTTAGAAAGATTTATCTGGAGATATTTTGGAGGATAAATGAAATCCTAGAGCTAAGTGAAGCCCAGTTAAAACAAACAAACAAACAAAAACTCCTCTTACTACAATAGTGTAGTAAAAGAATGCAAGGGCCTAAAGTGATCTCAGTGGCAGGGAAGGAGGGGAATATCTGTAGATTCATTAGTACTTAGTCCTATTGGAATGTGGCTGGTGACAGAAAAAGAACAGGCCCAGATGGTGCTCAGCTTTTGGACGTGGGGCATTAACTGAGTGAAGAGTGGTCTCATTAAGCACAATAAGAAACAGGCAGCAGGTTTCCAGTGATTTCAGAGGACTAATGAGGTCAGCTGACGGCTGTATTTGCTTATCATTGAAACAGAATGTAGAAGAGGTTTTCTGGGATATCCAAGGAGAATGTTTCACAGGTATCTTGCTTCCCCGGTGCTGTACACTGGCTAGGCAAGTGCTTCATGTAAACATATGTTAATGCTGAAGAATCCAGCTCAGATAATAAACTAATGATCTTCTGATTCTTTCAGATGAAAACTTTTGACATTATGCACCAAAAGAGCATAGAGTCTACCCAAAATACTTGTAAAGGTCTCTTGCATTCTTACTATTCTGTGACTAATTACCCTGCTCTTTTAAGCAAGTTTCTGGAACTCACCTTTATATGAGAATGCTGAACTAGATGTTTTCTACATTTCCTGTCTGGCTGCTTTAACAATAAAATCTTTTCTGTGTTGAGCAGCTAAAAGAGACCACATTATTGCATAAGTCCTAGTTGAATAGTCATTGTTGAATAAGACACCCTTTGCTGTCTAGGACAGCAAATGGGTATGCCTATTTGAATAGAACAGGCAACCTAATTTTTCAAAAATATTATAGGAGGCTTTGTCAGTTGGAAGATTCTTCTTTATAGTTATCATGTCCATTCTTCAAGCATTTTGACACTAAGATATCTTTCATTTTTAGAAACTATTACCTCCAGAGTGCCAAATTTTAAATTTCCCAATAAAATAAACTGAGAGCAGAACTCAAATAACCAAGAGTAGTATTTGACTATTCATTTTTTACGTAAAATAAAAATAAAACATTTTTCCTTACCCACATCTAATTTGGGGGCTGCCAAAGGACTCAAAAAACACCATTTTGCTTTTTATCAAAAACACCAAGGAAAAACCCTGAGGTTAATCTTGAACATTGAACAATGTTCTTGACTTTTTAAAGTTTTCTTCACAGAAGCAATGTGGGTTAAAGGGAAAGTAGTGTAACTGTGATTTTTTTTTTTTAATGTTAATGCTCAAGGGGAATGCCTTTGGCATCGCTGGTTCTACTACCATCAGGATATCATTTTCCTTTCCTTGTTCCTACAGTTGTATACATGAGAAAACCAGGACTTCATTTATGGTTTTGCTTCTTCTCCCCACAGGACTTGCCAATATTCTGCATTTAAATTTAAGGCGTAAGTGAAATGGGCTGACTTTGGCTTAACTAAAAAGTCACATATTCCTGACTATATAAGAAAAATGTTGTATTGATTCTGATAGCCCACAGACTATTCAGTTTTGATTGATACTTCACTCAAATACACTGCATGTTTTAAGTTCTCATTTCGCATTTTTGTGAAAGTGAAGTGAAGAGTTTGTGGCAATATTAAGTGTAAGGAAAATCTGAAGAGCTCTGAATTATCCTTGTTTGGCGTTGTTAGCCTTATTTGGGGTTATTTTCATGAAGACAATTAAGTCTGCTATGGAAATAAAACACAAAACACTGCATTTAGTGATGAGTTTGTAAATAACAAAACTCCAAGTCACTTTCATTCTCAAGTGATAGTCTCTCTAAAAGGTAGTTAGGGACCATATAGCTGAAGGAGTTTGGCCTTCCAAATATGTTGGCAGTTCTTGGCCTCCACTCAGGTTCTGGCTGGTATGAAATTTGTTTTTCTTCGAAGGCTGCTCCAAGACTTCAGTAAAATGATTTGTATCTGGGTCTGTTTTGTTTCTCATGTGGTATCATACTCCCTTGCACAGACTTTGCCAGGAATAACCTCTGTTGGAAGGAAAGGGAAAAGGAGGAGGGAAAGAGGGATAAGGGAGAAACAGCATATCAGACTGCCTTTATATTTCGGAATTTTGATAAAGAAAGTAGAATTCACTGTGAAATTCACTGAAACATTCCATTGCCTAGATAATAATAATCAAATATTTTAGAAGAAGATTGAAAGGATATAGCTTCGTGGTTATTAATAGAGGGGTATAGTATTAGGCCACAATGTGATTTTCTGCATCAAAAGAGAGTAGATTAGGCTACACTGATGGAAATACAGTGCCTGAACCAGAGACTGCAGTCTCTCTGGATGCTGCTGCTTTGAAGGATTTCATTTAATCCAACTACCACCATCTAAAGAGGATGGTGACATATTAAAATGTATCTGGAAACAGTCATCCAGTAGCACTAGCTCGGAGGACATGATATTTCAGGAAGACTGAAAACACAGACTCAAGAAAAATTATGTTGCATTTCTGAAAGTGTGCTGGGCTGATCACCTGAGTCAGGATAACATGAGGTGCTTTTTAAAATGCAGACTTTTTACTTCACCTGAGAATTCGAGAATCAGAATCTTGAGGACCAGTTCTGGGGTGATGTGCTTCTTAAAGAAGTTTTCCAAATGAGGTTTATGCACACAAGTGTTTGAGAAGCCCTGGAATAGATGAACCTGAGGGCAAGCTGCCAGATAAGAAGGTAAGGCACAGGGTCCAAGGCATTGGTAAGGTAAGGCATTGGTCCAAGGATGGAATTCAACCACAGGGAGACAGATTTCAATCTAACAGATCTAAAATCATCAGCACTTTTTTATCACACTGTTTTCTTCTTTACAATCTCATTTCTTAGCAAAGTACATTTCACTTTATGGGTTCTAAGGAAATGTGTGTGGAGGGGATGAATGAGTAATTCTAATTAGAGAACCATATATTCTTGTTTGATAGGGCAGTTCTTGATTTACAACTGTTAAGCCAGTGTCCTTTCTAGTTTAGCATTTGTCCTGGATTTCTCTCTCACTCTCTCTCTCTCTGTGTCTCTCTCTCTCTGTCTCTCTCCTCTCTCTGTCTCTCACTTGCTCACTCACTCTTGCTCTGTCTCTCACTCTCACAAAGTATTATTGTTATTACTAGTGGCATTAAAGTAAGAAAGGGTAGATTTGACCAACTTCTACTTTGTATTTCCAGCTTCTGCCATGAGTTTACTACTATTTGTGAGGTGAATGCAGGTGAACAAAGTTCCTACTTTTAACATGTGGTTAAATCTGAAAGGTGACCAACAGTGACTCTCTCTCTTTTTCCTATCATTCCAGTTGTAACATAATTAATATTTACCTTTATAGAACGGCATATGGAGAGTTCACTGATATTAGAAGTACCTTGGAATCAAAAGAGCTAAGGGTAGCTGTTTAAGTCTGTTTGCACTGCTATAAAGGAATTCCAGAGTCTGGGTAATTTACAAAGTAAAAGAAATTAATTGGCTCATGATTTGGCAGGCTGTACAGGAGGCATGGCCCCAGCATCTGCTTAGCTTCTGGGGAGGCCTCAGGAAGCTTTTCCTCATAGTGCAAGGCAAAGTGGGAGCAGGTAGATCACATAATGAGTGAGGGAAAAAGAGAGAGGTGGCAAGTCCTCGGACTCTTTTAAACAATCAGCCCTCACGTGAACTCACAGAACAAGAACTTACTCATTACCATAGGGAGGGCATCAAGCCATTCATGAGGGATCCACCTCTATGACCCAAACACCTCCCTCTAGGCCCACCTCTAATATTGGAGGTTACATTTCAACATGAGATTTGGATGGGACAAGACATCCAAACCATATCAGTAGTTACCTCTATCCAGTCTCAAATGGTAGAGACAGCAGCAAATGCTGCTACTCCTGTTAGCAGCTTGGTATACCAACCTGTATGCCATGACCCATGCTATGGCCTACAAGATACACCAAGTTGTTATGCCACCAGTTAGCAAGACCAGAGGAAAGTGTGTAAAATTGCAAATTAAGTGTAAATAAGTATGCACAGGAAATAAAGGACAATAGTTCTGCCAAAGAACATAGAGCAAGCAATTGGAAGGTCCTTGTTACAATTGTTTTGTCAGAACTTTGTACCATGTTAATCAACTATATCGTTATTTACTGTTTGTTAATTCTATTTTGTTTTGTAATAAGCCTATAGCAGTAATATACTGAAAAAAATAAAACTGTGTATGTAATGAACATTTAAGTTCTGAATTTATTTCTCATAAAATATTTGTTGAAAGTTATCATCCACATAGGGGCCACAGTGACATCACTGGCCATATGAAAACCAGAATACACAAATCTTCTGAAAAGCTTTAATGTCTAATTAAGTTGAACTATACCAAATTGTTATTTTGTAGGTCCAAAGCAAAGAGTTTTAGTACTATCATATAATTTAACCTAATGCTAGTTATTTTAAGATGATAATTGCTTTTGCTTTTGCTTTGCAATTACCATCTTAAAATAACTAGCATTAGGTTGACAGATGGGACCTAATTAAACTAAAGAGCTTCTGCACAGCAAAAGAAACTATCGTCAGAGTGAACAGGCAACCTACAGAATGGGAGAACATTTTTGCAATCTATCCATCTGACAAAGGGCTAATATCCAGAATCTACAAAGAACTTAAACGAATTTACAAGAAAAAAACAACCCCATCAAAAAGTGGGCAAAGGATATGAACAGACACTGCTCAAAAGAAGACATGTGGCAAATAAACATGTGAAAAAACAGCTCATCATCACTGGTCATTAGAGAAATGCAAATCAAACCCACAATGAGATACCATCTCATGCCAGTTAGAAAAGAGATCATTAAAAAGTCAGGAAACAACAGATGCTGGAGAGGATGTGGAGAAATAGGAACGCTTTTACATTGTTGGTGGGAATGTAAATTAGTTCAACCATCATGGAAGACAGTGTGGTGATTCCTCCAGGATCTAGAACCAGAAATGCCATTTGACCCAGCCATCCCATTACTGGGTATATACCCGAAGTATTATAAATCATTCTACTATAAAGACACATGCACATGTATGTTTACTGCAGCACTGTTCACAATAGCAAAGACTTGGAACCAACTCAAATGCCCATCAATGATAGACTGGATGAACAAAATGTTGCACATATACACCATGGGATACTATGCAGCCATAAAAAAGGATGAGTTCATGTCCTTTGCAGGGACATGGATGAAGCTGGAAACCATCATTCTCAGCAAACTAACACAGGAACAGAAAACCAAACACCTCATGCTCTCATTCATAAGTGGGACTTGAACAATGAGAACACATGGACACAAGGAGGGGCATATCACACACAGGGGCTTGTTGGGAGGTGGGGGGCTAGGGGAGAGAGTACCTTAGAACTTAAAGTATAATTTTTTAAAAAAATTCTCAATTCTATATTTTTCTGCTTTAAAACTTATAAATTTTTCACAGGTGCTATGTTTTTGCCTCCATTTAGAGTGTTTTTCTTCAATATATGCAAGTTCTATTAATAATTCTCTTAAATATTTCACCTAATTTCAATGCTGTAAACTTGTAGGCCTTCTCAATTTCATTCCATTATAACTTAAAATATAAGTTTATCCAACTAAAAGTAGGAATTTGATCAGATCAGTCTTCTCACTATTCAAGATTTTTCAAAGTGCAATTGTAAAATTTCAAAATAAAGTCCTGTAGAGAATTTGAGCTCTCATGGTTTAATTTGTTCAGTTACCTTCTTACTTTTGTAGAAATAAATTTCAGTGTCTTTGGTTTGTGAATTTTGTTTTCAACTATTATAATTTTCTTGAATATATTGAATTATTTTAAAAATATTTTTTGAATTTTTTGATTAAAGATTTTAATTGATTAAGAAAAGTGTGATCAAAAGTTAGAAAGCTTACTTACAAAAAGTTCCCTGACATTAAGGATATTTAGGTAATTTTTAAAGTAGTACTTTAGTGGCTCAACAATTCTAATGCTAGATTGATGATGGACAGCAAGGACAAAAGTGCATGTTACCATATTAAGCTAATTTTTTATTCAACATATCCTTAATGACAACATGTTTGTAATATTATTACCCTATGAATATATAAAAGTATTTGTAAATTTTGGTAGCTACAGATTCTCCCTCTATTATAGAATATCCCAGTTTGTATGCAATTATGAATTATTCATATGATATAACCAGTTTCTGCTCGCAGGTTTCTTAATTTGCAAAGAATATTGTTTTTACTGCAATAATCTCCTTCTCCAAAATGTATATTCACATTAACATTGCATTTACCATTTGTGAATTGGATACTTCTCATTGTAATTCATTTAACTGCTTTTCTAGGTGAAGCATCTAATATTTACTAATATAAAATTAACATCATTTTAATGTTTGCAAAGTTTTGTGAATGAAGTCAATACTAACTTTTAGTAAAGCATAAAAATAATCTTGGAATGGGCCGGGCGCGGTGGCTCAACCCTGTAATCCCAGCACTTTGGGAGGCCGAGGCGGGTGGATCACGAGGTCAGGAGATCGAGACCATCCTGGCTAACATGGTGAAACCCCGTCTCTACTAAAAATACAAAAAACTAGCCGGGCGTGGTGGCGGGCGCCTGTAGTCCCAGCTACTCGGAGGCTGAGGCAGGAGAATGGCATAAACCCGGGAGGCGGAGCTTGCAGTGAGCCGAGATCGCGCCACTGCACTCCAGCCTGGGTGACACAGCGAGACTCCGTCTCAAAAAAAAAAAAAAAAAATAATCTTGGAATGAAGAGTAAGTTAAATTACTTTATAAAAACAGTCATTTGATTAAGTGAAAAGTCAGCCTTCGAAGAATGATTTACAAATGGACTTTCTTCCATTGTTGGTTGATGTTAAATTATCATCTTTTTTTATTAGTTCAGTATTTTTTTATTATTATACTTTAAGTTCTGAGATACATGTACAGAATGTGCAGGTTTGTTACATAGGTATACACATGCCATGGTGGTTTGCTGCACCCATTAACATTAGGTATATTTACATTAGGTATATCTCCTAATGGTATCCCTCCCCCCTCCCCCCACCCCACAATAGGCTCTGGTGTGTGATGTTCCCCTTCCTGTGTCCAAGTGTTCTCATTGTTCAATTCCCACCTATGAGTGAGAACATGCGGTGTTTGGTTTTCTGTTCTTGCGATAGTTTGCTGAGAATGATGGTTTCCAGCTGCATCCATGTCCCTACAAAGGATATGAACTCATCCTTTTTTACAGCTGCATAATATTCCATGGTGTATATATGCCACATTTTCTTAATCCAGTCTGTCACTGATGGACCTTTGGTTGGTTCCAAGTCTTTGCTATTGTGAATAGTGCCGCAATAAACATATGTGCATGTGTCTTTAGGGCAGCATGATTTATAATCCTTTGGGTATATACCCAGTATATACCCAGTAATGGGATGGCTGGGTCGTGGAATTTGCTTTAAGCTATTGAGCACTTCAGCATGTGTGTATGTGCGTGCGCATGCGTGCACACATGCATGCCTGTGTGTGTGTGCATATGTATATTTCTTAATGATAAATATCTTGATACATAGAGAAAGCTCAATTTATTATATCAACAATTTAAAATGTATTCACCATAAAATAAGCTTTGCAGAAGAATGCAGGTCATTTCATGAAAAAATATAAAATATTAAAACTATACTGAAAATAACACATTCTTCAGAAAAATGCCAGTGATACATTTTCAGGTATACAGCTGTGAAACTAATACAGGAATATGTACAAAAAATTATACAGATATGTAATTTTTAAATGTTCAGATAATCATTATAATGAGACATTTTTAAATTTTGCTTTAATTTACAGGGACCTTGTTTTTGTTTTTTAAAAAATAGTTTTCCAAATAGTTTTTGAATAGAACTATTTTGTGGGTCCACCAATTTACTAAGATTGATTTGTCAGTCAGTAAACACTGCAAAAATTATATAATTTAATGAGTTTCAGTGCTTTCATTCTTTTGCTCTCAAATGTATCCCAGTTTTGACGATGAATTGCATAGTCATCTTACCTTTAATGGTTAGTGAGAGCTGTATTAGACTGTCACAGAAAGTAGTGAGCTTCCTGTCCCAAGACATTCTGAGGAACAGGGTAAGCTGAGCCCAACTAACAGATGTTGTGGATGGCACGTCCGAATCAAGAACGAGGCTGGAACAGATCACTGGGACTCAGCCTTTCACTTCTTGTCTGCACAATTACTTTTTTTTTTTTTTTTTTTTTTTTTTTTTTGAGACGGAGTCTCGCTCTGTCGCCCAGGCTGGAGTGCTGTGGCCCATTCTCAGCTCACTGCAAGCTCCGCCTCCCGGGTTCCCGCCATTCTCCTGCCTCAGCCTCCCGAGTAGCTGGGACTACAGGCACCCGCCACCTCGCCCGGCTAGTTTTTTTGTATTTTTTAGTAGAGACGGGGTTTCACCGTGTTAGCCAGAATGGTCTCGATCTCCTGACCTCGTGATCCGCCCGTCTCAGCCTCCCAAAGTGCTGGGATTACAGGCGTGAGCCACCGCGCCCGGCCACAATTACTTTTTCAAAAGATATTTGTACAGAGAAGCAAAGCTTTATTTTTTATTAATAAAGTTTTGTTAATTTTATTATTTTATTAATATTAGTTGTATTAATTTTGATAAAATGAATATTTGTTTTATCAATTTATTAATTTGTTAATTATTAAGTATTTTGTTAATATTAATAAAACTAATATTAGTTTTACTAAAATTAGTTTCATTAATTTTTATTCATCAAGTAAGTAAAAGGATGAAAGGAAGAGCGAGAAGGAAGGGAAGGAGGAAGGGAGGAAGGAAGGAGGGAAGAAGGAAGGAAGGAGAGAAGGAAGGAAGGAAGGAGAAGGAAGGAAAGTAGGAAGGAAGGAAGGAAGGAGAAGGAAGGAAGGGAAGGAGGAAGGAGAAAGGAGGAAGGGAGGAAGGGAGGAAAGAAGGAAGGAAAAAAGAAGGGAAAGATAAGGGCGATAGGAAGGCATGATGGGAAGAAGGGAATAATAAGTGAAAGTGGAAAAACCAGAGGCTCTGAGAACTACGACAGCCTGTCCTTGTTGGGCATAATGCTAGGGGTTACTTTCTTCTTGAACCATGCTTAATTTTCACTAGTGAGGTCTGTTAGAGCCTATCTGTTCATATGCAATGGCCCTTTTGCCAGGAAATGGGCAGAAACCCTAGCACAATAACCCACAGAATGTACTTAAGACTTTTGTTAGTGGGTCAGGAGAAAAGTGGAATTGAAGAAGCACTCATTGTCTAAGGTCACTGCAGCCAAATAAGCATTAGTGGTTAATCTGTAGACAGGCAGGGTCACTGGATTTAGCAGGTCAAACAGGCAATAACACCATAGAGTGAGGAGGTTTTTCTTAACAGTTGTTACTAAAAGTGCAAACGAGACTATATTATCATCTCACTGGTAGCATGAATACTGCTAGGTGAGAATCACTGAACTGCGAAGTCCTCTTTTGACTCTGCGATGCCACCACAGCTATTATAGTATGATAGTTAAGAGCGTAGCATGTGGAGCCAGGCGGACTTTTAATTCAAGCACAGCTCCACAGCTTACGACTTAGGTGATCCTGAGTAATTTCCTGAACACGTCTAAGCCTGTGTCTTCATTTGCAAAGTGGAGATAATATTTCTTATGTCATTATGCTTTGGGAGGATTAAATAAAATAATATATGACTGACCAGTGCTCAGTGTCTGATAATATTGAATAAGCACTCATTAAATTGAAGTTCTCATTATTTGATATTAACATTATTATTGATATTATTACTGTCATTATGAACATCATTATTATTATTATAGATAGCAGTCTGGTTTTCCCCTCTTCCCTCCAAAACTTCAATACTATAATTATTGCTCCATTCATTTACTCAACAGATGTTTATTAAGCTCCCATTATTTGCAGGGTTCTGAGATAACTGGGATTGAAAAGTGAATAAGACATGTTGCACGATCTCAAATCTGGGTGGCAAAACTAGGCTTTTTGCCTCTTTTGGGATAGTCTTTACTCAGAAGTAACATAACTGAATCTATTGCCTGTACTTTGTTATAGGACTGAACTCAAGAAAGAGTTGTTCTGTGTCACCTGGCCTGTTCACTGAGCAGGAACCCTCTTCATTTTAGAAATGGTGTGTGCACAGGTGTGTGTATTTTCCATATGTGAGTAAGTTAGTCCTGACTATGGATTAGGAATATGAGTCAGTATTGGTGGAACTGTCTTAGGTGGCAATAGTATGGCAATGACAGTGTGTGGTTTCAGGTGAATGGGACTTGGGTGTAGGTTTTGCTCTGTTGCAACTGTCTTTCTCACTCTGAGCTGCTAAGAGGTTCCTGAAAAGGCAGGGCTATTTGTGCCACCATATATGACTTTGTATGAGCTCTTCCCTTTTCTGTGAACAATCATCTCTGTTTTTTCTCATATAAAGATATGAGATATTCTCATATATTTTTTCTCATATAAAGATACACGCATATATCAGATGCAGACTGATACATGTCTTTATATTTCTGCTAAATCATAAGTCCCTTAAGGACAGAAACTTGTTGATCTCGTAATCTTAGCAAACAGCACAGTGTCTAGAACCTCAATGGGTGTCTAGTAAAAACTTGCCAAATAGGTGGGTGAATGAATGAATGAATGAATGAAATGATGTAGTACAGATATATAAGATTAATTATTCTACCCTAAAACATTTTCTGCATAATCAGTGAAGTCTCCAACAGGGACTACTTCTCATGCTTGTATTTCAAACTTTTTGATTCTCTTACCACAGCTAAACCCTCAAAGGACTATCCCCTTCATACTCTTACTAACCAAACTCTGAACATTCAACTCAATGTTTCAGAAACTAAATACCATCCTCCCTACTGTCTGTCAGACATTTTCACTCACCTAAAAATCATATAGATTTGTCATCACTTTCAATTTCCCTAAAATCCCCAACTGTCTTTCCCCATCACTCCCAAACCTGATGACAATTCTAATTCTCTTTTCCTTCCTCCTACCTTCCAAGTGCATAACCTTTTCCCCTGTCTTGACCCCATCTCTTCTCAGTTACTGATAACCTTTGCCTCAAACTCACTCCCCATCTTATACTCTTGATTAATCTATCTATTTCCTCAGAATCTTTCTTAGCTTTGTTCAAGCATGTTGGCTTTTACTTTTTACACGAAGTCATCACTAAATTCTATCTGCTCTTTCAGCCATTATCCCACACATGGCCTTTTGTTATTTGTCTCTTATCCCTGCCCTTTTCCCCAGGCTCTTTTGAGCCACAATTACACATGAACAGGTCTCCCTTATCTTCACAAAGTTATCATTGGATTCCACATACTTATCCAACTGCCACTCAAGATTCTCCTACCGTTCATCATATCTAAACCCGTGTGGTAGTTCCTTGATCTCCTTCCATCTGACACAATTGAAGTAGTCCTGAGAACTATAACAAGTAAGTATTTGAGTCAACACCAAGGTCAACTGATAATCTCTCTAGAATTTGACCTTTGGTCCTTTCCACTCTTTTCTCTTCAACATTAGACAGCTGATCCTGACCCCTTTTTCTATTAAGATATTGTGCTTGTTCATTTTCTGTCTTTACTAAGCCATTGATTTAACAGCAACTTTCTGATTCCATTATATTCAAACAACATCCACTATCTACACTGTAAGTATTGGAAAAAATATAAAATATATAAAGCACCTAGGGCAATGCCTATCACAAAATAGTTCTTTCAATATCACTTCTCTATCTTGACCCTTTTTCTTTGCCCACAGCAATGCTGTGGATTCTTTTACTTCACAGGCAGAAAATGGGTACAGCAGATCAATTAAACTTTCCTAGCAGTTGCAGCTAATCTGTGACTACATCAGAACCAGGAATCAGGTCTCCCTCTCCAGGCACAAACACAGCATTCATCTATGACGTCTCTGCTTCTGAACTATACTTTCTATCGTGAAATTTTATTTCTGAAACTCCAAGGAGATTTCCAGATTTAATAATTATGTGAAACGCAGATATTATTAACAATAGAATACGATTGGTAAATGTGCACCAACTTAAAACAGACTTATGGGTGCTAGGATGAAATGAATTTGAAAAATAGAAAAGAACTGGTTACTTATATGCACAAGGATGCTGACCTTACAAAGGAGGAACCACTGAAAGTACCCCTAAAGTGTTCTGTGCCCTATTACTTAATTATATGTTTTATATAATTACATACACACATATAAATGCTATATTATTTAAAGTAGCTTTTAATCTTTTCTTTTTCTTTGAAACGGAATCTTGCTGTGTCGCCCAGGCTGGAGTGCAGTGGCCTGATCTTGGCTCACTGCAACCTACGTCTACCGATTCTTATGCCTCAGACTCCAGAGGATCTGGGATTACAGGCGTGTGCCACCATGCCTGGCTAATTTTTGTATTTGTAGTAGAGATGGGGTTTCACCATATTGGCCAGGCTGATCTCGAACCCCTGACCTCAGGTGATCCACCCACCTCGGCCTCCCAAAGTCCTGGGATTACAGGTGTGAGCCGCCATGCCCGGCCTAAAATAGCATCTAAACTTCAAAGTTTAATTTATATAAAAACTTTCAAAGCCGTTGTATGAACTGTGAGCTCTACGGTAATACCTTGGTTAAGTGGGTGATCAGCTATGGGTGCATGCATCAACCAGAAGAAATGATGACTTTGTGAATCTCAGTACAACGTTTTCAGGTAGTTCTGCCAATGATTAGCTTGGCAACAATGGGAAATTCCTTAACCTCTGTTGAACGATGGTTGATACATCTATAAAATGATGATAGTGCCTAGGATTAAAAAGAGTTTATACAGTGCCTAATACAATGCTTGGCACATAATGATGCTACTTTCCTCTTCTTCCTCTCACCCAGCCTCTTTGTGAGTTTCTCTGAGTACAGTCCATGGAAGTTAGCACCCATATCACAATTATGAAAGCTTTCTTCAGCTTTAATAATTTTTTCATTTTCACTTGTTTGTAACAGAAAAAATAAAAAGTAAATATCCTCAATATCTAGCGATGAAGAATTAAACATTTTGATACATCTATTTAATGAGATACTGTCCATCTTAAATGTTAGTGTATATTTGTATACGTCGATATAAAGAGCAATTCGTGTTAATTGAAAATGGCAAGCTCAAAACAATACATACAAATCTGATACCATTTTAAAAAGTCATATGTATATAAATACATATTATTTACATGTAACAATACATACCATTACTGGATTTCATATGGCTGGACAATTAAGATGTTTTTAAAAACTTTCTTTTTTTTTTTTTTTTTCGAGACAGAAGTCTCGCTCTGTCGCCCAGGCTGGAGTGCAGTGGCCAGATCTCAGCTCACTGCAAGCTCCGCCTCCCGGGTTCACGCCGCCATTCTCCTGACTCAGCCTCCCAAGTAGCTGGGACTGCAGGCGCCCGCCACCTCGCCCGGCTAGTTGGTTTTTTTTTTTTTTTTTTGTATTTTTTAGTAAAGACTGGGTTTCACCGAGTTAGCCAGGATGGTCTCGATCTCCTGACCTTGTGATCCGCCCGTCTCGGCCTCCCAAAGTGCTGGGATTACAGGCTTGAGCCACCGCGCCCAGTCTAAAAACTTTATGTCTTATTAAAAATAAGCTAAGAACACAAATGTGATTTTCTGAAGAAAAGTTTTAACACCCTCTGAGGATTTTACATGATAATTTTAATTAACAATCTGAATCTCAGTGTAATGAGATTATGGTTGATTAAAAAATTTAATATATATTACATACTTTTTCAAAAACAAGTATATATTATTTGCTTAATAAAAATTAATAAAAGCCAACAAAAACAAGCAAACCCTATATTCATTGAACCACATCATATACCCTGGTGGATCGATATACCACATGTACATTCCCTTATGAGAAGGGACTTACAAAATGCCTGAATGTAAAAATAGAGCAGTTCTTTTTTCTTTTTTTCAAATGTATACAGCAAATATCTGCTATCAATGTTAAATAATTTATCAGTTGTATTTGTGTATCTACACATTCTAAATGTGACCAATATTTTAAATGACACTTCATGCCGTAATCACTAGAGTCAATGTACAAGTATTATTGTAGTTTGGATTCCTGGAAAAAATGCATACGGATTCAAACAAACTTGTAAAATCTAAACAGAGTCTTTTATTAGTGACCCCTAATGACCCACAATCAAAGCTAAACATCTTGACTAAACAATTATCTTTGGGAATTGAAACATAAACAGAAAGAAAATTCGCTGTTTACCCTTAGTCTGTGTGGCTATTCCTCTCTGGCATTTTCACATCTACATTCATTCTATCAATATTATAAAGTTCTTGTTAAAATTTTCAATCACTTTCTTATTTAGAAAACAAAATGAATATAATTTTATATCTACCTACCTAAATAAATTGTTTCCCTGTATACATACAATCTCTTCAACAAAACCCAGTATAAAACTATGCAGGAAATGGCAGACTTTGTTCTTAGAACCAGGCATATAAAATGCCTCCTGAATATTATGCATTATTTTGCCTCTTCCACTCGTATTTCCAAATCAGTTTCTTTCTCTAATATTATTATATGAATAGTTTTGCCAAACTTGGGTACACTCGTCTGCATGCAAGTCCTTAGAATTGTTTCCCAAGAACTGTTTTAATATTGGAAGTTCTGGTGCTGATTAAAAGTTTTGAAAATAATCTTTAAAATATATGGAGGTATACTACTGAACTGCAAACTTAAGGATGGTTAAGATGGTACATTTAAGTTATGAGTATCTTACCACAATAAAAACTAAGTTTTAAAAAATAGCCAATAAGCCTATATTGGGAAGTCTTCCCATTAGGCAGAAATACATGGAGGTACATGTATGTGTATTTAGAAAAAGGAAGCTTCACCAGGATTAATTTCTGCCTTTGCACTGGACTCCAGGGAATTGAGATTAATACAAAGCCTAAAAAGAAATAGATCTGGTACACTTTATAAATCCCTGGCAGTCAGATCAAAGTTAGTATGAATGCCATTTGTTAAAAGTCAGAACATGTGTCATATACTTTTACTTTGAATGAACATTATTTATGGACTTACCTCATTACACTATGAGTAAGGAACAATTTCAGGAAACTCTATTTTAGGAATCAGATGTTTTAGCTGCACAAACCTCTTGCAGCGACAGAACAAAAAAAGTAAAATTCCTTTTGTTTTAGCTTTCTAGAATCATAAACCTGTGCAAATGTAGAGATAAATAGCATTGCCAAAGGCAAATATTGCTTCCAGCTGATGGTATTAGCAGACTATCAACTCGTCCTTGCCTGCCTCATGACTTTTGTTGTTTACTTAGCAAAGAAATGTCACTTTTAAAAATGTGTAAATGTCCTTACATGGAACTCATAATAAATGGAGAGAAAAACACAATAAAGAAGGAAATAGTGAATGATTATAACAAACTCTTTAGTCCCTTACTTGGCCATCTGTCTTCAATTTCAGGCATGTTGTTTTGAGTAGCATCCCTTTGTGACCAAATATAATGGGATAGGCAAGTTAATGAACTACGACAAGTACCATCATAAATGTGATGTATCACCAAGGCAAAGCCACCCAAGATGCAAGGCAGCTACCGTTTTTCTGTGAAGCTACTAGTTTCTTGTACAGTGCTCTGGGGAAAAGAGTAGCCTCATTTATCTCTATATTTATTATAAAGTCTCAGACTGCTGCCTCATTCTTTCTCCCTTCCTGACCTTGACCTCCAAAGAAAAATGAGCGAGGCAGAGAAGCTACAGAGAAATGTAGGCAAAAAAGAGAGAGATAAGATTTCGATTTACCTGAAGGAAAATATGTGTTCACCACTTTCTTCACTAGTCAGGATTCCTGAATAAATTACCAAATCAATTTTGCCAAAGTGGAAACATTTGTTGGCCGACTCAGGCACTAACCAACTGTGTCTTTGCATATTTCTTTCAAACCCTTTCCTCAGAAAACACCTATATGTTTTACATTCTTTAAATTTGTTCAGAGTGTTTCTAAGTAGACACTATTGTCTGAAGCAGTGAATTTAGTTTCTTGCTTATGAAAAATATTTAAAATGGCACTAGAAATAAAAGACACAGTGTTAGTAACTAGGAGGCCTAAGAGATTGTATTGGAGAAGTCTGAGTCTTTGTCGACCCATTTTTATTCTTGTGTGTAATGGATTGAGTGATTTTGTTTTAACTGGCTAGTTGATAATAAAGTTTATTACTGTAAGAAATTAGAATATCTTTCTGAACTCATTTCATTCTCTGAATTTATCTTTCCCATCTATTCCACTTTATCCAAGTGAAAATTTGTTCTCTATGTATTTCAGCTGATTTAAGACATGAAGCGGCTTTCTCATTCACAGGTGCTAGAAAGCAGCCCGATCTTTCATCTTAGAATTCTCCATTTTCTGTGGGGTTCTTCATACCTAGGATCAATTATTTTGCAGTGTTATGGGCCTAATTTTAAGACTCCTACCCTAGGCCAATATACCCTGTATACTCCCCTTTTCTTGAGTGAGAACAAGACTTTGAATATGATGAATTTCACTCCTATAATTAGGCTACCTTCTATAGCAAAGGTGAAAAGATTACACTGAATTAACTAAGGCCCCAAATCAGTTGAACTTCAGTTAATTGACGTAATTAGGTGATCTACTCAGGTGAGCCCTGAAAAGGGACTGTGAATTAGTCCCTTCTAGCATTGCTATGAGACTGGGTAATTAATGAAGAATAGAAGTTTAATTGGCTCATGGTTCTGCGGGATGTACAAGAAGCATAGTGGCTTCTGCTTCTAGGAAGTCCCCAGGAAAGTTACAATCATAGTGGAAAGCAAAGGGGGAGCCAATACCTCACGTGGCCAGAGCAGGAGGAAGAGAGAGAGGTGGGAGGTGCTATACACCATGAAACAACCAGATCTCATGATAACTCACTCACCATCATGGGAACAGCACCAAGGGGATGGTGCTAAGCCATTAATAAGAAGTCCACCTCCATGATCCAATAACCTCCCTCCAGGTCCCACCTCCAATACTGGGGATTATAATTCAGCCTGAGATTTGGTGGGGATACAGATCCAAACAATATCAGGCTGCATCCTTCCTGAAATAAGTGATTCAATGTACAAAGGTTTCTGTTTTTGGCCATAGTAGGAGAAAATTACTATGTTATGGATAGGGCCATCTGCAAGGAATAATGGGTGGCCACAAGGAAATGAGAATGACCTCTGGCTGAGAGCCTGCAAGAAAATGTGGCCATGAGTCCTACAGCTGCAAGGCACTGAGGTCTTCCAACCATCTGAATGAGCTTGGAAGAAAATCCTGAGATTAGACCACACCCCTGGCTGACCCGTTGATTTCAGCCTGGTGAGGCCATGAGCAGAGGACCCAGTTGACCTGTGCGTAGACTCTTGGCCCACGAAAATTGTGAGATAACAGATTTATATTTGTTTTATATCACTAAGTTTGTGGTAATTTGTTATGTAGCAATGCACAACTAAAACACACAGCATATGAATGCACCAGAGGTATTGTAAAGTGTTTGATGATTACTTTCTCAGTCAATCCTCAGACTTACATTCATTGTCCTGAACAGTCACTCTTCCGTACTACTCAAAATATATAGCTTATTTGGTTTTTTGAATACTCAAGCTGGACTCTAGATGTGCCCCCTTCCTATTTCATAGATGAGGAAACTAAGGTTCAGAATAGTTGACTAGTATGAGGATACACTGTAAGTAGAAAAAAATTTAGATCTGTTTCAGAGATTTTTCCACAATGGTAGAGAAAGTAGATTAAGATTTACTTTTGATTTAAGAACAATGGAATTAATTCCTCCCATTTCTGAGTTGGGATAATATGACCGATCTTTGTATTTCCTGTAACACCCAATGCAGTTCTTTACAGCTATACTGGGACCCTTCTTTCTGGAAGTATCATATTGGCAGAGTACCTTGCACCTGGTAAGTATTTAATGAATAGTTTATGAATTAATGACTGATTTTAATGAGGCTTAATTGGCTGTGTAGATGGGAGAGAGGATTAGGAATATAAATATGTCTGTAAAATTATAATGGGGTGGAGGATGGAGGCAGACAATAAAGAAAACAGAATGTCTTTTAAAACCAAATGCTTAAAGGTTTCTAAGGAAATATTTGCCACATATATTGATGAAATACTTAAAACACTGATATACTCAAACTAAATCAACAAATAAAATAAAATCATCATTCATGAAATGGAAAACAGCATTAATGAAATAGAATTACAGAACTATGATTTCACCTGAAACTGGAGAAATACCATCATCTATCTCTTCTTGCCTCACGTCACTCCCACTGTGACAGCTATCTCAAAAATTAGATCAATGTGCAAAGATATTTTCACTAACCTCAGGTCACAATAACATCTTTTCTAAAGGAACTGCAACAGTAGCCAAATTGGAAAGAACTAGAATCCATGACTACACCTGAAATACTCAGCTCTTGCTTTAACAAGGGATGTCCATAACTGAACTCCATACTTTTCTGGAGGCTCTCATTATTTCATTGTGATAATAAACAGGAAGATTGATGTTGTTTGAAGGAAATGTCTTCCAATTCTCGATCCTCAGGGTCTAACACAATGTTTCCATGGGACATGGAGGTAAACCATGTATTTCGCCATTGATGTTTCTCCAGTTGTCAAAATCTCATAAGTGAGTGCATTTGACTTTAACAGCTCCTGTAAGATTCAGGAGTGCCAGTGGGCAGTAGCAGTCAGGACAGAAGAGCTCGTGGAACGTTATATGAATCACACAATTTCAAGGACTCACTCTTTCTCAGTGGGAATTTTAGTCGGTTTGTGTATTTCTTAAGTCTGATTTTCTATTGAACAAAGGATATTACAAAATCTGTACTTTCTGGAGCAGATTTTTCCGTAGCCTCCACAAACATTTTTATGTGAGGGGAAAATGCTGACACTGCATTTGATTTATTTTCAGTTTCAGAAAAACATGACCAACATGAATACCACTGAAGCATAAGTATCATAATTGAAGTGACAAAATAAAGAAAAGGACCAAATGTCATCCGAAAGAAATTGCCCTGGAGTGTTATTTACCTTGATTTCGGACTTCAGTGTAAGTAAGCCCACAAGCTGAAGTCCCAAACTGGAGTGGATAGATCACCTTTGCCCCCAGACCTAAAGGTTACTATAAGGGTAGAGATTCAGGGAAAGAGTACCCAATAATGCCTTATACTGTCAAAGCAGCCACACACACACTGTTTATTAGTTTCTGTTAGTCCTGGTTTTTAGTCTAGAAGTGCTAGAAGCAACAATTATTCTTTAACATCACATACTGCATATTTACAAGGCAATCGTTTGTCAGGAGCATGCTAAAGGCCTGAAAGAGTAAATGCTAGTTCCAAAGATGTTTAAATTACCACTAGCATATAGCTAACATATAACAAAGACCTAGCAAGTTTATTAAAACCGTAAAATATAAGATGCCTGGCCAAATTTGAATTTTAGATAAATAACAAAATTTTTTTAGGATAAGAAAACATCAAATATTGTATGGGTATACTTATATAAAAATTATTCATTGTTTATCTGAAATTCAGTTCTAATTGTGTATCCTGAATTTTCACTTGCAAAATCTGGTAAACTTGTTTTTTAATTTTTTAATTTTTTAAGTTCCAGAGTACATGTGCAGGATGTGCAAGTTTGTTACATAGGTAAACGTGTGCCATGGTGGTTTGCTGCACCTATCAACCCATCACCTAGGTGTTAAGCCCAGCCTACATTAGCTACTTTTTCTAATGCTCTCCTCACCCCTACCTTCCCCTGACAGGCCCCAGTGTGTGTTAAGTTTGTTCCCTCCCTGTGTCCATGTGTTCTCATTGTTCAGCTCCCACTTATAAGTGAGAACATGCAGTGTTTGGTTTTCTGTTCCTGCATTAGTTTGGCAAACCTATTTCAAAAACAGTAAGAGGAAATCACTCCGAACTTCCCAGATCACACATTTTATTCTTAACGTCATTAGTGTGCCTGTTACCTGAAAAGAAAAGAAAAGCAGGATGAATAGTTATTTTCTTATCAGTTTCTCCACTGGTCTATGCACACTAACCTGGAGAGAAGGTGAGAGTCCAGTAATATGTATCCTAACAAGGGCAACCAAAATAGTTGAGAGGCATGTGATAGGTTCCTCAAATACCTAACCTCTAGTCACATTTGATCAAATAATTTTTATCAGGTTTTAATTGACAAATAAAAATTGTATATATTCAAGGTGTACAATGTGATGATTGGAAATATGTAACATTGTGTGTGTGTGTATATATATATATTTCAAATTAATCAACACGTCCATCACCACACATAGTTACCGTTTTGGGTGTATGTGTGGTGAAGACATGTTAAGATATCTCTTAGCAGATGTCAAGTAAACAATACAGTATTGTTAGCTGTCATCATCTTACTGGACATTAGAGCCCCAGAACTTATTCATCTTATAGCTAAAAGTTTGGACCATCTGACCACCATTTTCACCCATCTTCCAGCCCCTGGTAACCACCATTCTACTCTCTTTTTCTATGAATTAGACTTTTTAAGATTTCACCTATAAATGAGATCATACAGTATTTGTCTCTCTGTGTCTGACTTATTCCACTTAGCATTTTATCCTCCATGCTCATTCATGTTGTTCCAAACAGCAGAAATCCATTACTTTTAAGGCTGAACACAAGCGTACATACACATATCACATTATCTTTATTCATTCAGTCATTGATGAATGCAGGTTGTTTCCATATCTTGGCTATTGTCAACAGGGCTGCATTGAACATGGGAATGCGGATATCTCTTCAACACTGATTTCATTTCCTTTGGATTCACATTCAGAAGCTAGATTACTGGATCATTTGGTAATTCAAACAAACTATTTTTAAATAGAGATTGAAAATGTATTTATGCAGTACTTATTATCAAACTTTGTTATAGGCAATGTGAACACAAAACCAAAGCACAGTCTCCTGGATTGAAAAGCTTAAATTCATGTTGTTAAGGAAACAGTAAAAATACATGGGACACAATTAGAAAATGATGAAGACCAATTTATTCATCATTCAGATGTGTGCAATACAGACTCGTTCGTTTATTCATTTGTCATGAGTGTCATGAGTCAGGTCTTGCTTCAGTGCTGATGACACAACTATGAACAAATCAGTCTCTTTTCTTACAGAGTTTCTATTCTAGTTGGGAATAAAGGGATAATAAACAAATGATAAGGGATAAAAGTAAATGAATTAATAAGAACATGTCTGATGGTAACAGTTTCTATGATGATTATTTAAAAGAGAGATAGGTTTGGGACAAGCAAAGTTGTCTCTATGGAGGTGACATTTCAGCTGTGCAATAAGGAGGCAGCCCATAGAAAGACAGAGGAAAAGCAGCATTCTGATGGAGAGTAGACTTAGTTCAAAGACCCTAAGGCAGAAGTAACCAAGGCAGTAACAACCTTTCTGTGACTGAGGAGCAGAGGGAAGGATCAAGTGACTGGGTCAACAAAGGAGAGAGATAGGGAAGGCCAGTTAGGCCGGGATTTTCTTCTAAGTGTCATGGAGAGACATTGGAAGGTTTTAAGCAAGAAAGGTTACAGGGTCTGAAACATTTTTTAAATAAATCCTCTTAGCTGCTGCAAAGACACAGAACTGTCTATACACAATTCTCCAAGTAAGAATGAAAGGAGAAGCAGTGGTGGAGAGACTTTGACCCTAAGCAGGGGAGACAATGGTAACTTGTCTCAAGTAAGAGTGGAGAATGAGATGGAGGTTAAGTTTGAGATATATTTTGGAGGCAAATTTGATAAGACACGCTGATGCAAAGAAGAGAATTAAGGATACTTCCTAGGTTTAGCTGAAGCATCTAGATGGATGACAGTGGTATTTACTGAGAAGGAAAATCAGGTGATCAATAGTTATGGTATAGGATTTATTCGGCTTGAGAAGAATTTTACTAAGCTAAATGGATATGTTAAATAGGAGAGACAGATTAAATCTGGCTGGCCTAGTCCAGCAAGAACCACGGAGAGATAGGACTTGCCCTTAAAAAGTGGATTGAATTCAAATGGAGATGGGAGGAATTTTTTGCATCTCCACAGAGAAAACAAAGTTAGAAAAGATGTAAAAATGAGAATAAGCATGAAATGTGACTGGAAGTAAAAGAGTGGGGAATTTATGTTGGGAAAAAAGTGAGAGGTAAAATTAGAACTATAAAGGATATTCATTATTTAATCAAAAGAGTTTGAATTCGTTTTCTAAAAAACATGGAGTCATTGACAATTTTAGGCTTAAAGCTAGGAAAACTTTCAATTCTGTCTTATTTCCTGTTGGATCTCCATTGCTGAATACAGAGTCTGGCACATAGCAAGTCATCAATTTATTACAAATATGAGTGGAAAATGAATGAATGATTGTATAGCAAAGTTATGTTTTCATAATGAAAGAACAATGGGTGAAGAAACCAGGGAAAGGGCTCCCTATTTCAAACAGGTAGGCTCTCAGATTGGAGATAGAACTTTTGTGTGTGTGTGTGTGTGTGTGTTAAGTGTTTATTCCCACAGGCTCATTCATCTCAACTACCAGATACTTTCAGTAATTAAATGTCAGCATGTAAGAAAGATCTCAAAATCAGATTCTTCATGCAGTGTTCTTCCAATGTTTTTTTTAAAATTTATTTATTTATTTATTTATTTATTATTATTATACTTTAAGTTGTAGGGTACATGTGCATAACGTGCAGGTTTGTTACATATGTATACTTGTGCCATGTTGGTGTGCTGCACCCATCAACTCATCATTTACATCAGGTATAACTCCCAATGCAATCCCTCCCTCCTCCCCCCTCCCCATGATAGGCCCTGGTGTGTGATGTTCCCCTTCCCGAGTCCAAGTGATCTCATTGTTCAGTTCCCACCTATGAGTGAGAACATGTGGTGTTTGGTTTTCTGTTCTTGTGATAGTTTGCTAAGAATGATGGTTTCCAGCTACATCCATGTCCCTACAAAGGACACAAACTCATCCTTTTTTATGGCTGCATAGTATTCTATGGTGTATATGTGCCACATTTTCTTAATCCAGTCTGTCACTGATGGACATTTGGGTTGATTCCAAGTCTTTGCTATTGTGAATAGTGCTGCAATAAACATACGTGTGCATGTGTCTTTATAGCACCATGATTTATAATCCTTTGGGTATATACTCAGTAATGGGATGGCTGGGTCATATGGTACATCTAGTTCTAGATCCTTGAGGAATCGCCATACTGTTTTCCATAGTGGTTGAACTAGTTTACAATCCCACCAACAGTGTAAAAGTGTTCCTATTTCTCCACATCCTCTCCAGCACCTGTTGTTTCCTGACTTTTTAATGATCGCCATTCTAACTGGTGTGAGACGGTATCTCATTGTGGTTTTGATTTGCATTTCTCTGATGGTGAGTGATGACGAGCATTTTTTCATGTGTCTGTTGGCTGTATGAATGTCTTCTTTTGAGAAATGTCTGTTCATATCCTTTGCCCACTTTTTGATGGGGTTGTTTGTTTTTTTCTTGTAAATTTGTTTGAGTTCTTTGTAGGTTCTGGATATAAGCCCTTTGTCAGATGAGTAGATTGCAAAAATTTTCTCCCATTCTGTAGGTTTCCTGTTCACTCTGATGGTAGTTTCTTTTGCTGTGCAGAAGCTCTTTAGTTTAATTAGATCCCATTTGTCAATTTTGGCTTTTGCTGCCGTTGCTTTTGGTGTTTTAGACATGAAGTCTTTGCCCATGCCTATGTCCTGAATGGTACTACCTAGGTTTTCCTCTAGGGTTTTTATGGCATTAAGTCTAACATTTAAGTCTCTAGTCCATCTTGAATTAATTTTTGTATAGGGAGTAAGGAAAGGATCCAGTTTCAGCTTTCTACTTATGGCTAGCCAATTTTCCCAGCACCATTTATTAAATAGGGAATCCTTTCCCCATTTCTTGTTTCTCTCAGGTTTGTCAAAGATCAGATGGCTGTAGATGTGTGGTATTATTTCTGAGGACTCTGTTCTGTTCCATTGGTCTATATCTCTGTTTTGGTACCAGTACCATGCTGTTTTGGTTACTGTAGCCTTGTAGTATAGTTTGAAGTCAGGTAGTGTGATGCCTCCAGCTTCGTTCTTTTGACTTAGGATTGTCTTGGCAATGCAGGCTCTTTTTTGGTTCCATATGAACTTTAAAGCAGTTTTTTCCAATTCTGTGAAGAAACTCATTGGTAGCTTGATGGGGATGGCATTGAATCTATAAATTACCTTGAGCAGTATGGCCATTTTCACGATATTGATTCTTCCTATCCATGAGCATGGTATGTTCTTCCATTTGTTTGTGTCCTCTTTTATTTCACTGAGCAGTGGTTTGTAGTTCTCTTTGAAGAGGTCCTTGACATCCCTTGTAAGTTGGATTCCTAGGTATTTTATTTTCTTTGAAAAAATTGTGAATGGAAGTTCATTCATGATTTGGCTCTCTGTTTGTCTGTTACTGGTGTATAAGAATGCTTGTGATTTTTGCACATTAATTTTGTATCCTGAGACTTTGCTGAAGTTGCTTATCAGCTTCAGGAGATTTTGGGCTGAGACAATGGGGTTTTCTAAATATACAATCATGTCATCTGCAAACAGGGACAATTTGACTTCTTCTTTTCCTAACTGAATACCCTTGATTTCTTTCTCTTGCCTGATTGCCCTAGCCAGAACTTCCAACACTATGTTGAATAGGAGTGGTGAGAGAGGGCATCCCTATCTTGTGCCAGTTTTCAAAGGGAATTTTTCCAGTTTTTGCCCATTCAGTATGATATTGGCTGTGGGTTTGTCATAAATAGCTCTTATTATTTTGAGGTACGTTCCATCAATACTGAATTTATTGAGCATTTTTAGCATGAAGGGCTGTTGAATTTTGTCAAAAGCCTTTTCTGCATCTATTGAGATAATCATGTGGTTTTTGTCTTTGGTTCTGTTTATATGCTGGATTACGTTTATTGATTTGTGAATGTTGAACCAGCCTTGCATCCCAGGGATGAAGCCTACTTGATCATGGTGGATAAGCTTTTTGATGTGCTGCTGAATCCGGTTTGCCAGTATTTTATTGAGGATTTTTGCATTGATGTTCATCAGGGATATTGGTCTAAAATTCTCTTTTTTTGTTGTGTCTCTGCCAGGCTTTGGTATCAGGATGATGTTGGCCTCATAAAATGAGTTAGGGAGGATTCCCTCTTTTTCTATTGATTGGAATAGTTTCAGAAGGAATGGTACCAGCTCCTCCTTGTACCTCTGGTAGAATTCAGCTGTGAATCCATCTGGTCCTGAACTTTTTTTGGTTGGTAGGCTATTAATTATTGCCTCAATTTCAGACCCTGCTATTGGTCTATTCAGGGTTTCAACTTCTTCCTGGTTTAGTCTTGGAAGAGTGTAAGTGTCCAGGAAATTATCCATTTCTTCTAGATTTTCTAATTTATTTGTGTAGAGGTGTTTATAGTATTCTCTGATGGTAGTTTGTATTTCTGTGGGGTCGGTGGTGATATCCCCTTTATCATTTTTTATTGCGTCTATTTGATTCTTCTCTTTTCTTCTTTATGAGTCTTGCTAGCGGTCTATCAATTTTGTTGATCTTTTCAAAAAACCAACTCCTGGATTCATTGATTTTTTGGAGGGTTTTTTGTGTCTCTAGGAGATAGAACTTTTGTATAACATAATGGTAAAAAAAGGTGGAAATAAAAGTGCTTGATAGTATTTCCTATCATGGCAAGATGGCAAAAGTATATAGGAAATACAAGTTTAGTTCCTTCAGAGGGTATTCAAGATTTAAAGTAACACAAGAAATTTCTACTCTAACAATGAGTTCAAAAGAGACCTTAGTTAATGAGATCAGACAAAACTTGGATAAGATATTTTTTAATATTCTAAAACTTGAGAGACCCCCAAGTTTTTCTCAGCTATTCATACATCAAACCATTCAATGTTAATAGTTTGATAATCAAAAGCTCATGTAGTTTTATTTTGTTCTCTTTTCAGTGAGGCTGCAATGTTTCTGCCAGAACTTGAAACTGATTATTTTCTGGGGCATAATATTGATATCCAATGGGTCAGTGAATTAAGATTTTACTTTTCCTTATAACCTGCTTATCTCCAGATTCCCTCCATTTTCTGCAAAACTTTCCATTTGTCATACTTTTATATTTCTATATGCAGATACACATACATGTTACAGTTTTTTGATGGTGGAGATGGTTATATAAAATTGCTTACTGGGGAAGCAGCACTAAAAGTCACTGCTCAGCACACAAAGAGGAAAACAAAAGATTTTTTTAAAACCCTCCAATGAAGTCAGTAAGCTATGTTGGCACTCACTTGCTGTTGGCCTCAAAGCTCTCAGATTATACACTCCTTTTATTGGATTGTTACTTTAATGGGACTTTTTAAAGGGCATTTTAATAGCCTCCTTGTTTCAGCAGATATACATTGAAAAGCATTTGGAATACCTCCCAGTTGTAACATTTTTGATCTTCACATTTCTTAGAATTCTGACAACCTACTAGGTAACAGTTAGTATGATATTATGCTGACACATTCCAGAGCTGGCAGTTGTTAGATTTGCCAGTGCAGTTTGTTGTCCAAATCCCATGGGCCTGAGATTTATTGCCTTTTCCCCTTACCCACCTCTCCCTAGATCCTTCGCTGCCCCCTTTTAACTCTTTGAATACACTATAGATGTGTTTTTTAGGTACATCAGGACTATCCACTATAAAAGCCTAACCTAGTAAGAAACAAAATTAGCCACAAAATTTCTTATATTATAAATTTGTGCTATTCTATGTCATTTGAAGAATCAGAAATAACTCATTCGGGAGAAAGATATTTTTCTTCCACCTAGAGTCATATCACCCTCAGAACTATCCATGGCCACAGATGGATCATAGGTGATAGTTACAATCTTTCTGAAAAAGCAAATCTGGCAGAGTGACTTTGCTGTGGTCAGTACTCATATTTCTTCTTTCGCAAACAAGACCTTCAATGATGGTGAGAAACAGTGAGGGAGGAAATTATTAAATGATTATAAACATGCTTCAAAAGCTGCCTTTTGTGTGGCTAATGATATTATGACTGGCTAACTCCTCATTATTAACAATCCAACTCAAGACTTATTCCCCTGAGGCCATCCCAGCTAGATCAGGTGCTCTTCCTTACAATCAACAGCACATAGATACGTCGTTGTGTTTTTACTATTGGACTGTATTCATCTGTTTATGTCTCTGTCTCCCCTTCTAGATGCTTGCCTCTTAAAGTCAGACCCTATTCCTGTCTATATTTTGCATTCCTAGCTCAGTGCCTGGCTCATTGCTAGTGCTCAATAAATATTTGTTGAATAAATGAAGGAAGGAAGAAAAGCACTGGACCAGGTGCTATGTGAAAATGCCTTGGCCTAACCCCATGCCAATTTCTACAACTCTTTTTGGTTCTTTTGCTCTTATATGAACTCAGAAAAACAGAACACAGGCCAGGCATCTCCATCATCCAATAGGACATTATTTAATACTGTGATCTAACTTCTTTTTGTTTCTCTATAAGGAAGATTACTTACAATGGAGTTGAAGCCAACCCTATGATGGGGAGTCTTACCGTTACCTAGCTCTTGTTATTAACAGGAGCAAAAAGACCAAAAACGGTTATAGAAATTGGCATTCGAGTCAGGCCAAGACATTCTAACACAGTCCTTGGTCCAGTGCTTTTCTTCTTTCCTTCATTTATTTAACAATTATTTATTGAGCACTAACAATGATCCAGGCACTGAGCTAGGATCTCAAAATATAGACAGTAATAGAACCTGACTTCAAGAAGGCCAGCATCTGGAAGGGGAGACAGAGACGTAAACAGATTAATACAGTCCAATACTAAAAGTACAACCACAGATCTATGTGCTGTCAATTATAAGACAGGAAGAGCACCTGATCCAGCTGGGATGACCCTGGGGGAATGAGTCCTGAGTTGAATTGTTAATAATGAGGAGTTAGCCAGGCAACAGAGAGGTGAGCTTGGAGCACAGAAGATTGTGAGGGCCACATCACCAAATATATCAACTTGAGAACTCACAGAATGTGTTTGGAACACTTCACATATTGCAGTTTTTCTGTTTTATAAAGTGTGAATTGTGGGCAAAGAGAAATTATGTTGAAGAAATCAGGAAGCAATCAACATAGAGGAACTGGAGTTTATTACAAAGGTCTGTGCTGTCCAACACTCTCTACCACTAGCTACAGATAGCTGGTTCAATTTAAATTCAAGTTAAGTAGTATTTTAAAGAACAAAATCTTAGTTCCTGAGGTGCACCAGTCACATCTCATGTGCTCAATAGTTATGTCGGCCGGGCGTGGTGGCTCACGCCTGCAATCTTAGCACTTTGGGAGGCTGAGGCAGGCAATTGCCTGAGCTCAGGAGTTCAAGACCAGCCTGAGCAACATGGTGAAACAACGACTCTACTAAAAATAAAAAAAAATAGCTGGGCGTGGCAGCGGGCGCCTGTAGTCCTAGCTGCTCAAGAGGCTGAGGCAGGAGAATCAGTTGAACCTGGGAGGCGGAGATTTCAGTGAGCTGATATGGTGCCACTGCACTCCAGCCTGGGAGACAGAGTGAGATGCTGTCACAAAAAAAAAAAAAAAGGTCATGTGAAGTTTAGGGCAGATTATGGAATATTCTTATCAGCACAGAAAGTTCTAATGGGCAGTCCTGAGCATTTGAAGTGTTTTGTGTGAGTAAGTCAGAGTTGGATTTACACTGAGGATTCTGTAGGACAAATTCAAATGGAAAAGACCAGAGAAGCTCATTCAGAGGGACTGCTTAATGGGTCATAGAGCTTTCATTCTACTGGAATAAGAGAGATTTTTAAAATAGTAAGTGAAATAAATAGTATGTCACAGAGTAATAAGTGTTCTAGACAAAAAGAAAAAAAGGAAGATAGAAATGCCTGCTGAATGGCCACAATTGTAAATAGGGTGTTCAGGGAAGGTCTCACTGGGAAGAAAGACCTGAAGGATAAGAGTATGACGTAGGCACCTGGGGAAGAGTACTACAGGTAGTAGGAACAGCAAGAACAGTCCTTCATGAATATCCTGGCCTCTATGTAAGACATATTTGCATGTAGATAGGTATAGAGAGAGAGATGTGTGTATGTATGTATGTATGTATCAAGAGACTTTTTTTTTTTTTTTTTTTTTGAGATGGAATTTCGCTCTTGTTGCCCAGGCTGGAGTGCAATAGTGCAATCTCAGCTCACTGCAACCTCCGCCTCCTGGGTTCAAGCGATTCTCCTGCCTCGCGAGTAGCTGGGATTACAGGCATGCACCACCATGCCTGGCTAATTTTGTATTTTTAGTAGAGATGGGGTTTCTCCATGTTGGTCAGGCTGGTCTCGAACTCCTGACCTCAGGTGATCTGCCTGCCTTGGCCTCCCAAAGTGCTGGGATTACAGGCATGAGCCACCGTGCCCAGCCTCAAGATACTTTTAATGTGAATTAGCTTATACGATGATGCAATTGTGAGGGTTGGGATGTCCAAATTACATAGGGCAGGCTGGCAGGCTGGCAGGCTGGTAACTCAGGCAAGAATTGATGCTGCAGTCTTGAAGCGAAATTTCTTCTTCTCTGGGAAACCTCAATTTTTGCTTTTAAGGCCTTGAACTGATTAGATGAGTCCCACCACATTACTGATAATCTTCTTTGAAGTCGACTGATTGTATTTGATAACCATGTCTAAAAAACACCTTCACAGCAAAATCTAGACTAAAGTTTGATTGAATAACTGGGTGCTACAGCCTAGCCAAGTTGACATAAAAAACTCACCATCATTCTCATCTAATTCTTGTTTTTCAGATAAGGGAATTTCGGTTTATAAGGATTAAAATACTTGCCCAAACTTTTTCAGGAAGAAGAATAAGGCTCTTTTTTTTTTTTTTTTTTTTTTTTTTTGAGACTCTTAACAGTTACTTTTCCAAGTCTTCTTACATCAATTCTAGTGCTCTTTTTACTGCCCAGTCAGTGTTAACCAGACACAGAAGCCTAAATTAGGCCACATATAACTTCAATTTTGTTATATTGAGCTCTAAATTAAAAGAGGATAGATTCAGACATACATTTATTTTATAAAGTTTACGACTGAACTTTATTTTTGAATGGAACTGGAAGTCCACGCAGGAAGAATTTTTTCCATCCTTGCGTTGTTTTTGCTTTGTATAGAGTCACATTAAAAATGAGAATTTATCAATAAACGAAAAGAATGAGAACAAAAAATGAGTCCATTAAAATGATTTTTACAGCATAAAAGAAATGTATTTTTTTCTAAGATTCCTAGTTAGAGGAAAAAGTTAGGTTATCATAAATTAATTTGATTACACATGTAGTTTCTTGGGACTACATGGAAAGTCTCTTCCAATGCCCAAAACTCCACTTTAAAAAGGTAATTTTAAAAACAAAACAATTAAAAGAAGTAACGTTGAAACAAAATTATATGTTTTACTCACAATGTAATTTTGAATAAATTTAATTCAGTACAAAACCATTATTAAGTGGAAAATCAAAGCCATATATTATACATAATAACATATTAAATTAGGATTTCTGCTTTACTCTGTGATCACATTTCATGAAATAATGGTATACCAACATTTCAAATGATTTTTCATCACCAGTAATTCCATCTTGGCTAAAACTGTACTTTTGAGCCATCTAACATGGAAGTGCAGACACATGATTTCCAGTTTCACCTGGCTTGATTGAAATATAGACCGATAAAAATTCAGTGTTTGATGATGACAGAGCACTTAATTTCAAGCCATAAGAAACAGTTTGCATTACTTTAGATAATATTTTAATTTAACCTATAGCTGTATATAATCATAATCTCCATAATGTGACCAATGATATATTCATTATTATTTTAAATTTTGAAATATTTCATACTTAAGAAGAAGCTTTTTCTTATTTCATCAAGAATTAACAAAAATATTTTGGCCATCTATGAAAATGATCATATGATTTTTCCCTTTTGATTCTTAATACTTATTTTAAATGTTGAATTACACTTACATTTTTAAAATAAAATAAATTACTTTTATTTGTTAATCTTTTTAATGTTCTGAAGGCTACCGTTTACTAATATTTTACTTAGAATTATTTCAACAATCTTGATAAGTTATTTTGGTCTTTTTTGTTTGGTTATTTTTCTATCAGTCTTTCATGTTTTCTTACCAACGTTATTTCATTTTGTTTTGCAAATTTATTTGCATAGAGCCAAGCAAGTCACTTGAAGTTCTTTACTTCATATATTTGTGTCATTATTTTCTCATTATTGTCTTATTTTGTGTTCTTGTATTTTCTCTTCCTTTTTCTTGATTAGTTTGTTAATAATGGTTTATCTACTTTATGTTTTTTGCCCCCAAAGAATCAGCACTTCATTTATTTATGCTGACATCTTTTTCTGCTTTCTACTCCATTAATTTCTTTCTTATTTTTATTTTTATTCCATTTATGTCTTTATTCTTATCTGTGATTATCTTTAACATTCTTTTTATGTATTCTTTAATTGCATTTTATGTTTCTTTTTCTACTATATTGATTTGAGTGCTTTTTTATTATTAATCATTTACTAATGTAAATATTTAAGTTTATAAATTTTACTTTGAACACTCTTTTACTTATACCCAATGTGATTTAATTTGCAATGTTTTCTTTTATTATCTTTATTTTCTAAGATTTTATAATCTGCAATCTTTACCCTTGGATTTCCTCTTTAACCTGAGAGCTTTTCCTCAAGGAGTATTTATACCATAAGATCTAGCAATCTGTCTTTTGATGATATACCCAAAAGAAATTAAACCACAACCTCATAAAGATAATTTGTATTTCTAAGTTCAATGCAGTACTATTCACTATAGTTAAGATGTGAAATAACCTAGGTGTCCATCAATGGACTCATGGATAAAGAAATTGTAATATCACAATTTATTACAGATATATATGTAAATGGAATATTATTTAGTCTTAAAAAAGGAGGAGAACCTGCCATTTGCCGCAACATGAATGAATCTAGAGGACATTATGCTAAATGAAATCAACCAAACAAAGACAGGAAAATATTACCTGATCTCAGTTATATGTGGAATCTAAAAAGAAAAATAGAGAGAGAGATAGAAAATAAATTAGTGGTTTCCAGGGTCAAGGTGGAGGGGAGAAAATGGATAGATGTAAGTTCACTGAAATCAACTTTTTAAATGTTGTTATTTAAAATGTATATAAATTTAAAATATATATGTAAATTTAACATATATATAAAAATTTTTCCAAAATTTGTATTTGTCTGGTTCTTTGTCATTCATTTTACTTTAAATCTTAACAGTTTTTAGACATTAGTCTTATAAACAGCACATTGTTGGGCTGACTTTGATATCCAATGTGAGTCTTCTTAAAAGATAGATGAGCATTATTGATATCACAGATATATTTAATCTTTAGTTCTGCCGTCATAGGTTAGAAAATGTTTATATTTGTATTGCTTTTGAATATATTTTATTATATCTTCACTTTGTTCTGTAGTACATATGTGTTTCTTGATAATTCAGAAGGCTTGCATTTTCTTTCGAGTTGTTACTTTCATAACTAAAACTATAATTCTCCATTTCCATAGTACCTGTGACTTCAAATGCTTAGCAATGATAAAAGTAGTATAGTTCTACTTTGTTCCCTTTTCTCTTCTCTCACCGTCATCTCTTGCATGTGTCTGAATATTTGTATTTCTACTTATTTACATATTCATTAGATTCTTCTTATTGTTTACCTATACCTTTAAAGTAATTGCAGTTCTAATGCTTTAATAATCAATTTTAAACAATCTGTTTTATACGCAACTATAAAACAGTGTAATTATTACCATTTCATTTTCTTTCTCCCTTCCCCTCCTATTATTACTTATCATTTTTACATTTTCAAGATGTATAATGTTTAAATCATGTGCCAGAAGCATATTCCACATATTTGCTTTAATTATAATAAATATCTATCTCTTGAGTTAAACTTATACTCTAGCAGTTTTTCCAAGGAAGGCTCATAGAGACTATATTAACTGGCTTCTAATGTCTTCAAACTGCATTTATGTTTTCTTTTACTTGAACAACAGTGAATGAGTAGAAATTATAGAGTCACATTTGCTTTTCTTTGCACACATTATAGGCATTCTACACTGGGTTCTAGGAATAAAACTTGCCATGGAGAAATCTGAAACAAATGTCCCCTTAAAGGTGGCTATAACTTTTTGCCTTGATATTCAGCAAATTTCTAATTTATCTTTGAAGTTCAGTGATAATTGTCACTTAAATATAGTGTGTCTTTTCAGTCTGCATTTTAAGTTTTCCTATTATTTTGGAATCATTTTCTTAAGTTACTTCATTAAATAGCTTTTTCTATTATTTTTGCAATTATTTTCTTCAACGTGACCAGTTGTGTGCATGTTATATCTCCTTTGCTTTTCTTTATCATATCTACAAAGTTTCTTTACTAATTCTTTTAAACTATTTATTTTCATTTTATTTGAATTGAACCTCTCAATTCTATCCTCCATTCCTCATATCTGTTTAAATAATAAATATCACTCCTAATTCTGCTTCTACTTTGCCACTATTACTGGCAACATTTTTCTGGTAAGTGTTCTTATATGCCATTTGTTTTTAACCAGGTTATTTCTTCTATTTTTCTTAATATATTTGTTTAGAATCTATGCTGCTTCCTTTCTTTGTTATTTATCTCCATTTATGGTAGATCTGTATTGGCAAGTAGTCAAAGATGTGTAATAGGCTGGCAAGTATTCTCCTTATGACATGGCGTCTTCGGTGTGAGAGAGGTTCTTGCCAGCCTGCGATGATACTGCTGTTGGATATATGTAGACATTCAGTTTTCCAGGTCCATACCTCTCTTCTTTTATTATTTTATTTATTTTTCTCTCTGTAGTGCATTCTTAGAAATTTCTTTAAACTATCTTTCATTTTATAAATTTTCTCCTTGTTATTCTTAATGTGCTCTTAACTCATCCATTTTGTATTTTTATAACAATTATTATCTTTTTCATTTTCATCTCTAGACTTTTTTAAGTCTTTACTACAGGTTTCTTTTTTTTCAAAAAATATTGCTTTGTCTTTTTCTGTTTTTGCTTCCTACTTGTATGACTTTGTTTCAAACATGCTTATTTTAGAAAACACTATAAATTTACTGTATTTTCTGAAGCCTTTGAGGATCTAATTCCACAGTTTGATGTATCCTCAAATTCCTGATTCTAGAAATGAAATTTCCTTCATATATTTCATAATTTTGGACTGTGAGCTCATTGTCAGTGAAATCAGAATCTCTTTTGGCTTGTGTAAAGTATATGCCCTTTTAGAGTTATTTTGCATTTGCTTCTTCTAGGCACTTTAGACACATCTTTGGCCTGCGACTAGTTTTAACCTTAATTCTTTTGCTTTAGGAGCACAAATTATGCAGGTAATGTAATATGAACCTCGGAGCCCAGGGTGATGTAAGCCATGGGAATGAATTTTCAGGAGACATTTTTCTAGCAATAATACAGTCGGAAACAAACAAGTTTCTCATCTTCTTCTGCCAATGGAAAGGTGTTTATAGCTAAGTTTTTCACTTTGAGTATCCAGATTTTACAAAGGAAAGCCTAAGTTTCAAGTTTTTGCATTACCAGGCCCTGGTATGTTATGTTCTTTTATGTTGGATTTTTATCAGACATATGTTTGATATGTTCTTTTATGTTCTTTCATTTTGGTATGAAAAATGATCTTACGTTATTACTCCTTAACCCCTAAATGAGTCATCGTGCTTATCATTTTGGTTTTCGAGTCTCTCTTTGTTTTTGAGAAATAAATTACTTTGATACATATTGACCTAGAAAATATAGCTCAGTATAAGTATGTCTTTATGACTGTCTACTAATTTACTAGACATATGCAGACACAGAACCTATATGCACAATGACCTTTTATATGCAAACAATTATAGTAATAGTCACTATTTATCAAGCTGTGTTACTTCATGTATAGTATCTCAATTACATTCCAAGTAGGTACTTACTATTACCATTTTGCAGATAAGAAAACAGGGATTCGAGGGCTTAAGAAACTGCTTTAAAGTAACAAAATTAGCATGGAAACAAAACCTTATCTGAATCAGTGGCAGGTGTTCTTCATCATCACACCATGTAGACTCGATATATGTACAGTCTTAATATATGCATGTCTTCTCTCTGTTTCAAAAACTTTTAACTTAATAAGATCTTCATAGCTTTTATAAATTATTAAACATTGTACAAATATATTTATATTTTGTCAATCAAATGCCACTTCTGTATTTAAAGTCAGGTAGAAAATTATGATGGAGAATAAGTAACTTAACTTACTTTTGCAAACTGGATTTTGAAGGAAATAGAAATATTAGCTTCCATTTCTTCTTTTTTTTTCTTTTTTTTTCATTTCTTCTTAATGCTGGGGAATTATCTGCTCACTAAATAAATTTTGCAAATTATAGATTTTCATATACTGAATTTTAATGATTTTAGTAAAAATGCTGCTTCTTTCTTTTTTGTTACTATCATAGTTTTTAGGATTTATAGTCGCCAAACCAGACTCTTTTATAACTCCTAATGCTCCCAACATTGGTAGCCTTTTTGACATTTTAAAAATAAGGCAGCTAAATGCAAATCAAAGCCACAATGAGATATCACCTCACCCCAGTTACAACGACTATTATTAAAAGACAAAAAATAAAAGATGCTGGTGAGGATGCAGAGAAAAGGGCACTCTCATACACTATTGGTAAGAATATAAATTAGTACAACCACTATGAAAAACAGTATGGAGATTTCTCAAAAAACTAAAAATAGAGCTACCATACGATCCAACAATCCCACAATTGGGTATCTCTCCAAAGGAAAAGAAATCAGCGTATCAAAGGAATACATGCTGTATTAGTCTGACCTCACACTGCTATAAAGAACTACCTGAGAAGTGGCTGGCAAGATGGCCAAATAGCAAAAGCTCCAGTCTTCAGCTCCCAGCTAGGTCAATGTGAAAGTCAGGTAATTTCTGCATTTCCAACTGAGGTACCCAGCCTATCATATTGGGACTGGTTAGACAGTGGGTGCAGCCCATGGAGGGCAAGCTGAAGCAGGGTGAAGAGTTGCCTCACGTGGGAAGTGCAAGGGGTTAGGGAATGCCTTCCCCTAGCCAAGGGAAGTCCTGAGGGGCTGTGCCATGAGGAATGGTGCATTCTGGCCCAGACACTAGGCTTTTCCCATGGTCTTTGCAACCTGCAGAACAGGATATTCCCTCACGTGCCTACACCACCAACGCCCTGGGTTTCAAGCACAAAAGTGGATGATCGTTTGGGCAGACACTGAACTAGCTACAGGAGTTTATTTTTCATACCCCAGTGGTGCCTGGAATGCCAGCTCACTCTCTTAGAACCATTCACTCTCTTAGAAAGGGGACTGAAACCAGGGAGCCAAGTGGTCTAGCTCAGCAGATTCCACACTCACAGATCCCAGCAAGCTAAAATCTACTGGCTTGAAATTCTCGCTGCCAGCAGAGGAGTCTGAAGTTGACCTGGGATGCTTGAGCTTGGTAGGGGGAGGGGTGTCCGCCTTTACTGGGGCTTGTGTAGATGGTTTTCCCCTCACAGTGTAAACAAAGCCACCTGGGAGTTTGAAATGGGCAGAGCCCACCATAGCTTGGCAAAGCTGCTGCAGCCAGACTGGCTCTCTAGATTCCTCTTTTCTGGGCAGGGCATCTCTGAAAGAAATGCAGCGGCCCCAGTCAGGGGCTTAGAGATAAAACACCCATCTCCCTGGGACAGAGCACCTGAGGGAAGGGGCAGCAGTGGGTGCCACTTCAGCTGACTTAAACACTCCTGCTTGTCAGCTCTGAAGAGGGCAGCAGATCTCCCAGCACAGCGCTTGAGGTCTGCTAAGGGACAGACTACCTCCTCAAGTGGGTCCCTGACCCCCATTCCTCCTGACTGGGAGACACCCCCTAGCAGGGGTCGACAGACACCTCATACAGGAGAGTTCCAACTGGCATCTGGTGGGTGCCCCTCTGGGACAAAGCTTCCAGAGGAAGGAACAGACAGGAATCTTTGCTCTTCTGCAGCCTCTCCTGGTGATACCCAGGCAAACAGGGTGTGGAGTGGACCTTAAGCAAACTCCAGCTGACCTGCAGATGAGGGGCCTGTTAGAAGGAAAACTAGCAAACAGAAAGTAATAGCATCAACATCAACAAAAAGGATGTCCACAGCCAAACCCGAACTGAAGGTCACCAACATCAAAGACCAAAGGTAGATAAATCCACGAAGATGAGGAAAAACCAGCACAAAAGGATGAAAATTGCAAAAACCAGAATACCTCTTCTCCTTCAAAGGATCACAATTCCTCACCAGCAAGGGAACAAAACTGGATGGAGAATAAATTTGACGAATTGAAATAGTAGGCTTCAGAAGGTGGGTAATAACAAACTTCTCCAAGCTAAAGGAGCATGTTCTAACCCAATGCAAGGAAGCTCAGAACCTTGCAAAAAAGTTAAAGAAATTGCTAACTAGAATAACCAGTTTAGAGAAGAACATAAATGACCTGATGGAGCTGAAAAACACAGCACAAGCACTTCATGAAGCATATACAAGAAACAATAGCTGAATCAGTCAAGCAAAAGAAATGATATCAGAGATTGAAAATCAACTTAATGAAAGAAAGCGTGAAAACAAGATTAGATGAAAAAAAAATGAAAAGGAAAGAACAAAGCCTCCAAGAAATATGAGACTAGGTGAAAAGACCAAAACTACATTTGACTGGTGTACCTGAAAGTGACAGGGAAGATGGAACCAAGCTGGAAAACACTCTTCAGGATATTATCCAGAAGAACTTCCCCTGCCTAGCAAGACAGACCAACATTCAAATTCAGGAAATACACAGAACACCACAAAGATACTCCTCAAGAAGTACAACCCAAAGACACATAATCATCAGATTCACCAAGGTTGAAATGAAGGAAAAAATGTTAAGGGCAGCCAGAGAGAAAGGTCGGGTTATCCACAAAGGGAAGCCGAATAGACTAACAGCAGATCTCTCTGCAGAAACCCTACAAGCCAGAAGAGAGTGGGGGCCAATATTTAACATTTTTAAAGAAAATAATTTTCAACCCAGAATTTGATATCCAGCCAAACTAAGCTTCATAAGCAAAGGAGAAATATAAGCCTTTACAGACAAGCAAATGCTGAGAGATTTCTTCACCACCAGGCCTGCCCTACAAGAGCCCCTGAAAGAAGCACTAAATATGGAAAGGAAAAACTGGTACCAGTCACTGCAAAAACATATCAAATTGTAAAAAGCTATTGAAAGTATGAAGAAACTGCATCAACTAATAAGGAAAATAACCAGCTAGCATCATAATGACAGGATCAAATTCACACATAATAACATCAATGTTAAAATAAATGGGCTAAATGCCCTTATTAAAAGACACAGGCTGGCAAATTGGACAAAGAGTCAAGACCCATCAGTGTGCTGTATTCAGGAGACCCATCTCATATGAAAAGACACACATAGGCTCAAAATAAAGGGATGGAGGGAAATTTACCAAGCAAATGGAAAGCAAAAAGAAAAAATAAAAAAAAGCAGGGGTTGCAATCCTAGTCTCGATAACAGGACTTTAAACCAAAAAAGATTAAAAAAAAGACGAAGAACAGCATACATAATATTAAAGGAATCAATACAACAAGAAGAGCTAACTATCCTAAATATATATGCATCCAATACAGGGGCACCCAGATTCATAAAGCAAGTTCTTAGAGACCAACAAAGAGACTTAGACTCCCACACAATAATAGTGGGAGACTTTAACACCCTACTGTCAATATCAGACAGATCAATGAGACAGAAAATTAAGAAGGATATTCAGGACTTGAACTCAGCTGTGGACCAAGCAGACCTAATAGACATCTACAGAACTCTCCACCCTAAATCAACAGAATATACATTCTTCTCAGCACCACATCGCACTTATTCTAAAATTGACCACATAATTGGAAGTAAAATGCTCCTCAGCAAATTCAAAAGAATGGAAGTCATAACAAACTGTCTCTCAGACCACAGTGCAATCAAATTAGAACTGAGAAACTCACTCAAAACTTCACAACTACATGGAAACTGAACAACCTGCTCCTGAATGACTACTGTGTAAATAACAAAATTAAGGCAGATATAAAGTTCTTTGAAACCAATGAGAACAAAGACACAACACACCAGAATCTCTGGGACACAGCTAAAGCAGTGTTTAGAGGGAAATTTATAGTACCAAATGCCCACAGGAGAAAGTGAGAAAGATCTAAAATCAACACCCTAACATCACAATTAAAAGAACTAGAGAAGCAAGAGCAAAAATATTCAAAAGCTAGCAGAAGACAAGAAATAACTAAGATGAGAGCAGAACTGAAGGAGATAGAGACACAAAAAAACCCTTCAAAAAATCAATAAATCCAGGAGATAGTTTTTTGAAAAGATTAACAAAATTGATCATTAGCCAGACTAATAAAGAAGAAAAGAGAAAAGAATTAAATAGACACAATAAAAAATGATAAAGGGGAGATCACAACTGATCCCACAGAAATACAAACTACCTTCAGAGAATACTATAAACACCTCTACACAAATAAACTAGAAAATCTAGAAGAAATGGATAAATTCCTGGACACATACAACTTCCCAATACTAAACCACGAAGAAGTCAAATCCCTGCATAGACCAATAACAAGTTCTGAAATTGAGGCAGTAACTAATAGCATACCAACCAAAAAAAGCAAGGAACAGATGAATTCACAACCAAATTCTACCACAACTACAAAGAGTTGCTTCTGAAACTATTCCTTCTGAAACTATTCCAAACAATAGAAAAAGAAAGACTCCTTCCTAACTCATTTTATGAGTTAGGTTTCTCTGGCCTTTATGAGGCCACCATCATTCTGATACCAAAACCTGGCAGAGACTCAACAAAAAAAGAAAATTTCAGGCCAATATCCCTGATGAACATTGATGTGAATATCCTCAAAAAAAAAAAAAAAAAAAAAAAAGAAAAAAAAAGAAAAAAAAAAAAGAAATACTGGCAAACCAAATCCAGCAGCACATCAAAAAGCTTATCCAGCACTATCAAGTCAGTTCATCCTTGGGATGCAAGGCTGGTTCAACATATGCAAATTAATAAATGTAATCCATCACAAAAACAGAATCAATGACAAAAACCACATGATTATCTCAATTGATGCACAAAAGGTCTTCAATAAAATTCAATACCTCTTCACTGCATGTTCTCTCTCATAAGTGAGAGTTAAACAATGAGAACACATGGACACAGGGAGGGGAACATCATACACCAGGGACTGTCAGGGGTTGGGGGGCTAGGGGAGGGACAGCATTAGGAGAAATACCTAATGTAGATGACAAGTTGATGGGTGCAGCAAACCACCATGGCACATGTATACCTATGTAACAAACCTGCATGTTCTGCACATCTATCCCAGAACTTAAAGTATACAAAATGTGTGTGTGTGTGGGGGTGGGTGGGTGGGTGTGTGTGTGTGTGTATATATATATATATATGTATTTTAAAAAGGACTACCTGAGATTGGATAATTTATAAAGAAAAGAGGTTTAATTGGCACACAGTTCTACAAGACATACTGGAAGCATGGCTGAGAGGCCTTAAGAAACTTGTAATCTGGAGTAAAGTGAAGGGGAAGCAAGCATACCTTACCACGGTGGATCAAGAGAGAAAGAGAAGAGGGACATACTATACACCATTAAACAACCAGATCTCATGAGACCTCTATCATGAGACAGTACTGGGGGATAGTGCTAAACCATTAGAAACCACTCCCATAATTCATTCACCTCCCACCAGATTCCTACCCCAACACTGGGGATTATAGTTCAACATGAGATTTAGGTGGAGACACAGAACCATATCATTCTGCCCCTGGCCCCTCCCAAATCTCATGTTTTTCTCACATTTCAAAACCATTAATGCCTTTCTAATTGTCCCCCAAAGTCTTAACTCATTCCAGCATTAACTCCAAAATCCAAGTCAAAAGTCTTTGAGACAAGGCAAGCTGCTTCCACCTGTGAGCCTATGAAATCAAAAACAAGTTTGTTACTTCCTAGATACAACAGGGGTACAGGCATTGGGTAAATGCTCCCATTCCAAAAGAGAGATATTGGCCAAAATAAAGGGTCTATAGGCCTCATGCAATTCCAAAACCCAGCAAGGCAGTCATTATATCTTAAAGCTCTAAAATAATCTCCTTTGATTCCAGGTCTCACATCCAGGCCACACTGGTGCAAGGGGTAGCCTTCCACTGCCATGGGCAGATTTTCCCCTGTGACTCTGGAAGGTATAGCCCCTGAAGCTGCTTTCACAGGCTGGTATTGAGTGACTGTGACTTTTCCAGGTACACAGAGCAAGCTGTCTGTGGATCTACCATTCTGAAGTCTGGAGGATGGGGGCCCTCTTTTCATAGCCCCACTAAGCAGTGCACCAGTGGGGATGGTGTGCAGGCTTCAACTTAACATTTCCCCGCTGTACTGCCCTAGTAGAGGTTCTCCAAGAGGGCTCTGCCCCAGCAGCAGACTTCTGCATAGACATCCAGGCATTTCCTTACATCCTTTGAAATCTAGGTGGAGGCTCCCAAACCTCAATTCTTGTCTTCTGTGCACCTGCAGGCCCAACACCATGTGGAAGCCACCAAGGCTTGGGGTTTGCACCCTCTGAAGCAATGGCTCATGATGTACCTTTGCCCCTTTTAGCTATGATTGGAGCTAGAGTGACTGGGATGCAGGATGCCATATCCCGAGGCTGCACAGAGCAGGGGGCCCTAGGCCTGGTCTGTGAAGCCATTTTTCCCTCCTAGGCCTCCAGACCTTGATGGGAGGGGCTGCCACAGTGGTCTCTGAAATACCTTTGAGGCATTTTCCCCATTGACCTGGCTATTAACATTCAGCTCTTGTTTACTTATGCAAACTTCTACAGTCTTGGATTTTTCACTATAAAATTAATTTTTTCTTTTCTACCACATGGTCAGGCTGCAAATTTTCTAAACTTTTCTGCTCTGCTCCCCTTTTAAATATGTTATTTTTTCCTATGCAAATGAGATAGGGATTTAGAAGCAGCCAGGCTACATCTTGAACACTTTGCTGCTTAGAAATTTCTTCTACCAGATACCCTAAGTCATGTCTCTCAAGTTCAAAGTTCCACAGATTCCTAGAGCAGGGGAACAATGCTGTCAGTCTCTTTGCTAAAGCATAGCGAGAGTGACCTTTGCTCCAGTATCCAGTAAATTCCTCATCTCCGTCTGAGAGCACCTCAGTGTAGACTTCCCTGCCTGTATTACTATCAGCATTTTGGTCACAACCATTAAACAAGTCTCTATGAAGTTCTAAGCTTCCCCACATCTTCCTGTCTTCTTCTGAGCCCTCCAAACTGTTCCAATCTCCAAACAGACACTGTTACCCAGTTCCAAAGCTGCATCCACATTTTCAGGTATTTTTATAGCAATGCCCCACTCCCAGTATCAATTTTCTTTATTAGTCCATTTTCACAGTGCTATAAAGAACTATCCAAGACTGGGTAATTTATGAAAAAAAGAAGTTTAATTGACTCACAACTCCACAGGCTGTATAGAAAGCCTGACTGGGAGGCCTCAGGAAACTTACAATTATGGCAGCAGGCAAAGGTGAAGCAAGTATGCCTTACCATGGTGGAGCAGGAGAGAGAGAGAAAAGGGGGAAGTGTTACACACTTTTAAGCAACCAGATCTTGTGAGAACTCTATCACAAGACAACACCAGGGGGATGGTGCTAAGCCATTAGAAACTATTTTCATGGTCCAATCACTTCCCCAAACACTGGGGATTATAATTCAACATGAGATTTGGGTGGGGACACAGAGACAAACCATATCATCTGCACCTGAATGTTTATCACGGCACTATTTATAATAGCAAAAGATATGGGATCAATTTAAGTGTTGATCAGTGCATAAATGAATAAATAAAATGTGATATATACACAGTAGAACACTATTCAGCCACAAAAAAGAATGAAATCATGTCATTTTCAGGTACACAGATGTAACTGAAAGTCACTATGTTAATTGAAATAAGCCAGACAGCGAAAGACAAATACTGAATGATTTAATTCATATGTGGGAGCAAAAACACTTAATCTTACCAACATAGAAAATAGAAAGATGGATATCGGAGATTGAGAATTGGGGGTAAAGAGTATGAAGAGATTGGCTATGGGTAAAAATATACAGTTACATACAAGTAAGTAAGTTCTAATCCTTGACAGCAGAGTAGGATGACTACTTAGCAACAATACTATGTATATTTCAAAGTAGCTATGAAATATACAATACTATGTATATTTCAAAGAATAGAGGTCTTGAAATTATACTAACATATAAAATGATAAACAATCAAGGTGATAGATACTCCAAATATTCTCATTTGATCATTACACATTCTATGCATGTAACAAATACTCAAATGTATCCAATAAATATGTAAAATGTCATATATGAATGAAAGAGTAAATACATAAATAAGCCTCAGTGAAAATACTATGGGCCCATAAACACTGTAAGATCATCTTTGAACCAAAAAGGAAGTCAGTATCAGTATCTCATTTTCTTTTCTTCCAGAAGATTCCTCTCCTTGGCTAAATTTATGGTTAAAAATAGATTAATAAAGGAAGTTACTGTCCCATAGGATAAAGACTCAAAGAAAATGGATATATTGGCTTCCAAATAATGTCAAGCTCCTCAGGTTTAACATATTTTTGTAATTTAAATAGTAAAACAATGAATACTAAACCTAATAGGATATGACCATTCTGAAGATTCTAGATTCATATTATACAATTACTTTTCCAGGTATTTGAATATTTTACTATCATGCACATTGTGTGTGCTTTTTTTGTTAACTTGATTAGAAAAATATAATTTTAAATCTTTAAGATTATATCTAATGAGGTTAAACATATTTTTAAATATTCGATAGTATTAGTATTTCTTCTATTGTTAAATAATTGTTTATATTTATTCTTCATATAGTTATTTGAGTTCGAGTTGTTTCTCTCTACATATTTTGGATAGTAGTACTTTTAATAATTGGTTTCTAATGCTTTCCAGCTTGAACATCAACTTATAAGCTTTTAAACACACAAAGACTTCTAGTTTTTAGATATTTAAACATAACAATTTTAAATTTTATAATTTAAAAAATTATTTTAATTCCTTCCCTATCCAAAGAGTAAGCAAATATTTGTTTCTACTTTCTTCTACTTTTTATTGTTTAATTTGTTTACATTACCACTGCTATTGATCTGGAGTTGATTTTAATATTCACAGGCAGTAAGATTCTAAATTGATTTCTTTTTAAAAAAATAGGTATCAATTTATCTTAGCATTAATATCTTTTGCATAATCTATTCATTCTTAAAGAGTTTGATATGCCTTTTAAAAAAATAAGTATTAATCACTTATATATATCTTATGGTCTATTTCTGGTTTTTCTCTGTTATTTATTTTATATAACTCTTGAGCCAGTTCTATATGAATTTAATTATTAGTATTTTGTGGTATGTTTACACATCCAATGGGCATATTTGCCAACCATTTACTCAAATGCCATGTATTATCACTCTTCAAAAATACTTTGAGTTATTTTTAATGGTGTAGTTTATCATCATAATATATATTTTATAGACAAAACAGAATCTTTTCTATATATTGAGTTCTCATTGGGAACATCAGAAGTTCTATTGCATTGTGATACTGTGGTAATCTCTGCACATTTGTACTTAGATAGTATTGTGGCATGTTTCACCTAAAAAATACTTCACGTTTAGTAATGTTTGGAAAGTATCGCCTATTTTACCCCTCTTTGGGAGATTCAAAATGAAAATGAGCATATAAAATGTGGCGCATATATATATATATATATATATATATATATATATGTATATATACACACACACACACACCATGGAATGCTATGCAGTCATAAAAAGGATGAGTTCATGTCCTTTGCAGGGACATGGATGAAACTGGAAACCATCATTCTCAGTAAAGTAATACAAAAAGAGAAAACCAAACACCACATGGGGCCTGCTGGGGGGTGGCGGGCTGGGGGAGGGGTAGCATTAGGAGAAATACCTAATGTAAATGATGAGTTGAAGGGTGCAGCAAACCAACATGGCACATGTATACCTATGTAACAAACCGGCACGTTCTGCACATGTACCCCAGAACTTAATGTATAATAATAATAATAAAGGGAATGCTAGCAGAAGAGCAAAGATGAGGAAATAGAAAAACATAGTGGTGTCCTGGGAATCTTGAGAGGATCATGTATGAGTAGAATATAATAGGAGTAGATAATAAAAAAGGTTTTCATTTTCCAAAAAAAAAAAAAAAAAAGAAAATGAACATACAAAAGAGAAATAAAGAAATCATGCATACAGAAATCTATGCAATATTGTTTAACTAGGTTTTTTTTCTAAATTTTTATTTTACTATATTTTTCGCTTCATAATGACAAGCATACCTTGGAGATATTGCAGGTTTTGTTCCAGAACACCACAATAACGTGAATATCACAATAATGTGAGTCACACAAATTTTTTGGTTTCCCAGTTTATATAAAAGTTATGTTTACATCATATTGTAGTCTATTAGGTGTGCAATAACATTACTTTTATTTTAAGAAGTATATGCCTTAACTAAAAATGTTTTATTGCTATAAAAAAATTCTTGCTATCTTTTGAGCCTTTAGCAAGTTGTAATCTTTTTACTGGTGGAGGGTCTTGCCTCGATCGTGGTGGCTGTGGACTGATCAGGGTGATAGTTGCTAAAGGTTGAGGCAGCTGTGACAGTTTCTTTAAAAAAGACAACAATGAAGTTTGCCACATCAATTGAGTTTCTTTTAAAATAAATATTTCTCTGTAGCATGTGATGCTGTTTGGTAGACTTTTATCCAAAGTAGAACGTCTATCAAAATTGGAGCCAATCAACCATCTCAAACTCTGCTATGTTTTATCAATTAAGTTTACATAATATTCTAAATTCTTTGTTGTCATTTCAGCAATGTCCACAGTATTTTCAACAGGAGTAAATTTCACCTCAAAAAACTACTAAACTACTTTATTTGTTCATCCATAAGAAGCAAATTCTCATCCATTAGTTATATCATGAGATGGCAGCAATTCAATCACATCTTCAGGCTCCAATTCTAATCCTAGTTCTCTTGCTATTTCCAGCACATAAGCAGCGACTTCCTCAACTAAATCTTGAGCTCCTCAAAGTCATCCACGAGGGTTGGAATCCGCTTTTTCCAAACTCCTGTTAATGTTGCTATTTTGACCTTCTCCCATGAATCATGAATGCTTTAATGACATCTAGAATGCTAAATCCTTTCCAGAATGTGTTCAATAGATTTTGCCAAGATCCGTTAGAGGAATCACTATCTATGACAGTTATACCCCTATGAAATGTATTTCTTAAATGATGAAAGTTGAAAATCAAAATGACTCTTTAAACCACAGGATCCAGAATGGGTGTTGTGTTAACAGGTGTGAAAACAACATTATTCTCCTCGTACATTACATCTTCATCAGAGCTCTTGAGTACCTAAGTGCATTGTCAAAGGGCAGTAATATTTTGAAAGAAATCTTTTTTTCTGGGGAGTAGTTCTCAAAAATGGGCTAAAAATCTTTAGTAAACCATTATGCAAGCAGATGTGTTGTCATCCAGGCTTTGTTGTTCCACTTATAGATCACAGGCAGAGTAAATTTAGTATAATCATTAAGGGCCCTAGAATTTTCAGAATGGTCAATGAACATTGGCTTCAACTTGGTCACCAGAGGCCCCTAACAAGAGAGTCTGCCTGTTCTTTGGAGCTTTGAAGTCAGGCATTAGCTTCTCTTCTCTAGCTATGAAAGTCCTAGATGCATCTTCTTTCAAACAAAACATCTTCTGTTTTTTTTACCTGGAAAATCTGTTGTTTAGAGTAGCCACTTTCATCAGTTTTCTTAGCTAGATAAATTAATAAATTTCTGCAGTTTCTATATCAGCACTTGCTGCTTTACCTTGCTTCTACAACGTAGAAGCAGCAAGTGCTGATATAGAAACTGCAGAAATTTGTAGCTTCTTTTCTTCAACTTCATGAACCAACCTTTGCTATCTTTAAGCTTTTCTTCTGCAGCTTCCATATTTCTGTCAGTCTTTCTAGAATTGAAGAAGGTTAGAGCCTTGCTCTGGATTAGACTTTGCTTCTGCTTAAGGGAATGTTGTGGTTGGTTTGATCTTCTATCTAGACCACTCAAACTTTCTACCTATCAGCAATAAGGCTATTTTGCTTTCTTATTATTCATATGTTCACTGGAATAACACTTTTAATTTTCTTCACGAACTTTTTCTTTGCATTCACAACTTGACTAGTGCAAGAGGCCTAGCTTTTGGCCTGTCTCTACTTTCTACATGCCTTTCTCACTAAGCTTAATCACTTCTAACTTTTTTTTTTTTTTTTTTTTTTTTTGAGATGAAGTCTCGTTCTGTCACCAGGCTGGAGTATTGTGGCACGATCTTGGCTCACTGCAACCTCCAACTCCCTAGTTCAGGCAATTCTCCTGTCTCATCCTTCTGAGTAGCTGGGATTATAGGCACGTGCCACCATATCTGGCTAATTTTTGTATTTTTAGTAGAGATGGAGTTTTACTATGTTGGCCAGGATGGTCTTGATCTCCTGACCTCGTGATCCACCTGCCTTGGCCTCCCAAAGTTCTGGAATTGCAGGCGTGAACCACCACGCCTGGCCGATTTTAGCAATTTTAGCTGCTCTTGTTATGGGGCGGGGTAAATGTAATTGTGTGAGATGAGGGATGTGAGCCACCGCACCCGGCCAATCACTTCTAGCTTTTGATTTAAAGTGAGAGACATGTGAGTCGTCTTTTCACTTAAACAAATAAATTCACTTAAACAAATAAATTCATGGTAGGGTTACTGATTGACCTAAATTCAATGTTGTTGTGTCTCAGGAAATGGGGAGGTCCTAGGAAAGGACAAACAATAGGGTCAGTGGAACAGTCAGAATACATACAACATTTATTGATTAAGTGTGCTGTCTTCTATGGGTTTGGTAAATGTCACCCCAAAAGAATTAAAATAGTAACGTCAAAGATCACTGATCACAGATCAACGTAACAGATATAGTAACTATGAAAAAGTTTCAAATATTGCAAGAATTACCAAAATGTGACACATCGACACCAAATGAGCCCTTGCTGTTGGAAAAATGGTGCTGATAGACTTGCTCCTATGCAAAATTACCACATAATAACTTCAATTTGTGAAAAATGCAGTGTCTGCAAAGTGCAAACAGGTGAAGCACAATAAAATAGGTGTGCTGATACTAACGAACCACCAAAACGGCTGTCATGTTCTACATGTTCTAAGCACAATGTTTCCCTTTGTCTACTCTATGTCCTTTTTTCATCACTCTTGTCTGTAATGTTGATAGATTCCCAGATAAGCAAAGTATTACCACCCAGGAGTGCCCCTAGTTGGCAAAAGACGGAAATGGTTAAAGTCAGGGCAGAGACACTGAATTTGTGTTATGCCAGGCCCATCAAAGAGGTTTCCATTCCTTCACGCTGCAGGAGTGAATGGGAGTGACTTCAGTCAAGGAAAGCGAGAAGCTGGGCAGTGTTGTCCAAGTCTTCTGAAGAGAAGCAGAATTGTCGTAGTTAGCCTGCAGCCCCGCAGAAAGTGGGTCATTTCACCACCGAGGTGTGGCTCTGGGTAGCACTTCAGAGACACTGCGGTAAGGGAACAGTCCCTTTATTCATCACAGGGAAGATAGTGTTTTTCCTCTGCTGTGATAGGTTCACGCTGGCCCAGCAGCCTTTATGGTTAGGCGTGACTTCCTGAGGGATTTTCTCTGGATTCACAGAAGTTTCCCTGAATCCCAGGGAAAGCCTGACTCACCCACAGTCCTGTCAGGGTGGGGCTGGTATAACTTGGATGCAGCTTCAAGTTGGCTGAACTTACATGACAGTAATTTTCAGCCTGAAATCAGCTGCCTCTAGGAGAAATGGAAGAACATGACGCGGAAGGGGCCCCACGGAGGTGCTGACAGGGCAGTTGAGCCTCCTCTCAGTTTTCTCACTAGTACTCTAGGGTGGCACACTGGGGAACTCAGATTTTTTTTCCTCTCCATAACTTCCTTTTTCTCTACAGCAGCCTCTCCAACAAGGTCATGTCTCCGGATATCCTAATAACTGATACCCTCATAAAACTCATGGTGCCTCAGACAATTGGATCTAAGCCTGGAGCTGACTTCTCAACTTTGATTCCTAGTCCTTAGTTCCCTTACAAAAATACCAAAGCTTATTTTCAATACCATATCTTGTATTCTTCATCACTTACGTTTCAAGAACAATCTTGTTCTATTTTAATGCTACCCCTGGAAGAGGTACATAAATTCTCGCAGGCTGTCGCTCATGTGCCTCTACAAACACACATCTGAATTCTGTAAACAAGCAAGGTGATGGAGCTGTCTGGTCAATAAGTACCCCAAGGCAGGGAAGGGTCTGTTTGCCATGCCTCAAAGAAAACAGTAGCCAGACTCCAGATAAAGAGACCATAACAGGTTGACCCTGATGTTGGTCAGGAAAGTAAGTTGGTGAGGCAACTTAGAAAGAAGAAAAGGAGACACAAGGCAGGGAAAATTTACCAAGATATTTGAATACCAGGTCTGAGGCTTACCAGTTGAGTGATTTCAGGTAATCTACTTTCTCCATCTAATCTTTAGTTTACTGCCACACAGGGATGGTAATGGTGCTTGCTTCACAGGAATGTCATAATCATTACATGAGACAGGATATCTATAATGCATCTTGTCCACAGTCATGCCAAGGAAATATTAAGAATCATGTCAAAAATGATGGCCTTTCAGGGGTCACTGAAACCTTGGAGATTTAGGGTCCATGAGCAGTTTTTGAGAAAAGCATTCATAATTTTTATCAAGAGTTCTCCAAATTATTAAAAACTCTTGGAACAATGAAAAGCATTTTGAAAACAGTAAGCGTATCACTGTCGTAAAATACAGTTGTTCCAGACAAACTGAACTTTCTAAAGTTATAAAGATAAAAGCTTCCAAATTGTCATTCTTGATTGGAATGTACTCATTGCATTTTTTCGATGATTTAAATATTACTTTTCCTTCCTTCAAATTCAGGTTCCCTGAATACCTGTCTGGACCACTCTGGTGACACTTGCATAGTTTCCTCCTTATAAACTTCTTCAGCCACAGCCCAGCTGCTGGAAAGCCCTCAGATCTCATACCTTTCTTCAGTGCCCAACACAATCCTTTGCCCATGGTTACTAATCAGCCAATGTGTATCACTGATAGTGATTTTTATCTATCACCATGTATCTAATTAGCTATTATGTATCACTGATGATTTTTGTCAAGGTATATTTCTATGTAGAGTATAATGAACTTTTGGGTAAGTCTACATAATAGACTATACCCTCTGCACAGCACGGCATCCACCATATCATAAGAGTTCATTAATGAAGTGTGATGAAGATAAAAAGAAATTGGGTGCTGTGGGAAAGTTATATACCAACAAATGACTATATTAGGCAGGTAAGACTATGAGGAAGTACTGTATTAAAAAAAAAAAAAAGTCACCATATGGAAACTATAGCCAACTCCCTCAGTATTTATTTCACGTAAATACTAGTTTTCAAACATTTATGACTAGTATACCAAAAAGTCACTGGAACAATATATTTTCATCAGGAGATCGAGGTTTAAGTTTAAAGGATCAGCCACCCTTACATTCTGCTTGAGAACGAAGTCCAAACCATAGTTTCATTAGTTTTCCTCTTATGGTCCTAGTAGAAGCACATCACACATCGTTGAGTTGTATATTTATAGAAGTTTCTCAGCACCACCCACGATAAACAGAATAAGAGAAGGAAGAATCTTAAAATTGAAAGAAACACAGCCAACACGGCAAGTAAATTATCTTTTGTGGTGATAGGGTTGGGAGAGAAAGGGGATATGTTTGTGCAAAGCAACCACAATGTGCCATCGGAGCTATTGATGGATAAGCTGTTTCTGAAACGTCTGCTTTTTAAAGAAATCATATCAGCAGCACCAAGCAACCCATTTGGTACAGATCTGTCTTCCAACTGTTTTATGCAAAATGCTGATAAGCACAACTTAACTTGAGAGAGAAACTATATACATTTTTCATTTAAACACAGAGCAAATGGAAACCACAGGACATATACAGCTATGGGAGCAGGAGACAAATACGCTTAAGGGAAGTCAAGCAAAGTTGCTGGCTGTGGGGTACAAAATCCTGGTCAGGGCACAGAGTCAAATCAGAAATTGGCCACTGTGAGTGGAGGTGAATCCCTGCTGGAACATCAAACTGATGCTGTTTTTCTCTTTGAAAAAAGATTTCTGCTTAAATTTTGTTAAAAATTCTAAAACAAATTTTACAGTACATTGATTAACAGCTTCTTTGCTGGCCATTTTTTTTTTATGAAGACCCAAAGTAGAATTAGAAAAATAAATTAACTGATGTAAATTATATTGTGTCTTTGATAAAGCAAACAGTGATGCCATACTCTTAGTACACAGTTAAGTGTACTCCTCTCATACACTGTTAAGTGTAGAAGCCTGGCATCTACTCTTGGGATGAATAAGAAACATGTAGTCTCAGATCACCATTTGTAAAATCCAGGAGCAGAGCAGAGCTGCATTTCCCCAGTTATGTTGGATGGAATGTTAATTCCATATGATAGGCCTATGGAACAGGTGATATGCCAAATAAATGGTTCTGAGGTCCAAGTTCTCATTCTCTTTGCTAATAACAAAGCTTGTACATCTAGACACAAACAAAACACAAGCTCAAAGCAAGAATTTATCTAACATGTTTTAATAAATATCCCAGGGCATGTCCTAAGATTGGTCACAGTCAGTTCTGTATCCTACTTTTACTTTTTTTCTCAGAGTATATTCAAGAGAACACTTGTTCCACCAAAATTACATAAATGCACACATACATGTGCATGTACAGACACAATACATGAAGAATGTATGTGGGAAAATAATCTAAAGAAATTTTGTCCTGATTTATCTTAAGAAATTCTGTCCTGATTTATCTTTAAAAAGCACAATGCATATTAGTTAACCAAAGGCTCTAACTTGCCCTACAGTAGGAAGAAAACCTATTGAACCCAGCATTTCCATAATTTATCTCATCATTAAATTCTTTTCCTTTTTAATAGGTAATATTTAATAACCCATGGGACATAAAACACACTTCAGAATCTACCAGTGTAGAAAAATATTTAGTAATATAAATTAAATTTAAAAGTATGAAAAAAAGTTCAAAAAACCCAACAAAATAAAAACCTAAAGTCACTATGCACACTACGATCCTATTTTTATAATTACATATTTATTGGCTCTGTTTTGCCATAACACAGATTTTTGTCAGAAAAAAAACGTGATGGATATATTGCTTAGACTCTTAACATTGTTTTATTTGGCATGAGTGGGGGGGAAAGTACAAAGGGTATGACCCATTTTCTAAAGTTTCCAACCATTTAGTATCTATTAGGGTCATAACTGGAGCCAAACACCTTCAGTGAGTGACGGCCTGTCTTACTATGCTGGGTGTTGAATGTTGAATATTGAATGTCATGTGAAGTGCCTCAGGCTTCTATTTCTAGGCCTAATTGGTGCACCTGAAAAATATCCACTGAGCTGAGTTTTGAATTGTCTGCATAATGAGTATAGTATATTGCAAGGAGACTCAAATATAATGCAAAGTATTTCCATGCTTTTTCCCCAAATGCCAACTTTAGGCAGTTGACCAAATAAGATTTAATCTTATTTGAAAGTCTCCTTGTTTTGTTTCCTCGAGTGAGCAAAAGCACTGGGTCTCTCTTTCAGCAAATGGGCAAAGAAGAGTTGAGCAGTAAGCCCTCACACCCCAGCCAGGAGCACAGAGACAAGAAGGAGCCAAGAAAAGTGCATGACCCTTTATTCCCTAGAAACCTCTCACTCTAAGGAAACCAGAGTTTACAAGAAGTTTGCTACAGCAGAGAAAGAGCTGAGGGGATTCATGAAGAAGGCAGAAATATAGCTTCACCTTGAAGGAGCTCACAATCCAATGCTTAGAACAGAATAAATGTAAGGAACAGGATTCACACAGTGAATCTGTGGCTCTAAGTCCTGAGCAACCAGGAACTAAAGACTCTCACTAGTGCTACAGATGATTAGAGATTAGAGAACTGGAGAATAGATGATTAGAGAACTGGATAATAATGTACCACCCAGGAAAATGATCTGGAAAAACAGTGTAAATAAATCTACCAAGGAGTGTGTGTGCATGCCTGTGTTAAGCACAGGTCTACTGAAGGAGGTATAAAACTGGCCCATGCCCTCAGGGAGAGGCTTGCTTTCTGGCTGGCTAGATGACATACCTAGGGAAAATGTTAAAAAAATAATAATAAAAACAGTATGTAATTTAGTTCTAAATGATGGCATAGAGCCTGGCACAGAGCCTGGAAAATAGGCACTTAATATATGTTTATTGAACTTAATTAGATCTATAGGCTGTCAGAAGGCTGGATGGGAGACCCTGGCAAAATTATACAGAAAATGAGAATCATTATTTATTTCTAATAAACAATGACAGAAACAATGGCATAGGCAGTAAAATAAACTTTGGGACAAGTTGAGGAGAGGACAATTAGAAAAGTTTTAAATATAAAATCAATAGTTAAAACTAGTTTTAATGTTCCTTTCCTATTAAATGTAAGTTCTAAGAAGGTAAATGACAATCAGGATAGATGTCCAAGGATCACAGTTTCTGGTAAGAAAGATTAAAAAGAGATGAGACTTGAAAGAGGCAAACAAGCAATGGGTCTATTTTTAGCTTTATCCTACTGCCATTATGACAATATTACTTTGGAATAATTTCCAGGTTTTGCTGATTGACTCATTGTTAAACGCTGAGGAAAGACCATATTTAAGGCTCAGTAAACACAATTCAGTTATTCTCAAAAGCTAGTTGAAAAATCAACCACCAAAAATAATATATTATGGTGATCTTAACATATTCATCCCATTTCTTATAATAAAAATGCATGTTAAGAATTTCATTACTTGATACGCTTTAAACTATTAACTCCAGCGCAATGAAAATGTGTGTGTGCATGCAAGTGTATGTTTGGAAACCTGAGATTCTTGTCTGATACATGGATTCCAGTAAAATAAACAAGCATTAAATTACGCTTGAAGGGTAATAATCTGAACAGGTAAAAATATACCATCACACTGGTATAATGATATAACAGTGAGGAAGATAAAAAGGACATGGAGGAAGCTTTTTGGTCCTAGGTACACATTTTTCCAAGTGATCTGTGTCCAAACAGGTGAGCCTTCTCAAAATGAATTCTAATTTTCCAGGTATTCACATAGCAAACCCCTAATGACCCTGACCCTAGAATGGCTCTGGTTGCATGGCCAGAGTCTTGTATTCATTGGCCTATTGCTTAAACATTAATCTTCTATTCAGCTCTCTTGGTTGTCCATGGCAAAGGGTGCATTTCACGCACATCAAAGATAGGTAGAAGACATCATTCCTTAACATGTAATTCACATGTCTCCCTTCATCATAGGCAAAGTGACAAAATTTCCAGACCTCATAGCAAAACTCATTTGTATCATTGCTTATAAAATTGATAAATACTTTAATTATGTATTTGTACAATCTTAGGCATTGTTTGTTCTATCACACATCTGTCCTCCGTGCTTGTTTGGAGAAGTAGACCCTGAAGAGTACGGCCCCACGCATTTTGGTTAGTGCTAGGACAATGTCAAAAATATATATAGTCATGGGTTTTTATTGAAGATTATTGTTCAGAGTGAAGATCAGAAGAACATTCTGAAACAGGCTTTGCATGAGTTGAGTTACCGATTTGTCATGTAGTGCTAAAAACTCAAAGAACAGTTGACAGGTTAGAGGGGTAAAAAAAGTTACTTATATTTTATGTCATATACTTTAATTAGATTAAGAAACTGCTCACCTTCTCTTTCAACCTGGGAATTTTAGGAGACATAAATAATAAACGACCTTCTAACACCAGGGTGATTTCTATGCATTAAGTTTCATCATTCATTTAATTTCATAAAAGGCATTTTTGTTCCTGAAATTATTGCTCTAGATAAGAAAATCTCTCATTGCAACTATCTGAAATAAGACCCAGAACATATTTTGGCAGTGTCCCTTTACTAAAGAGTGGAACTCAGTATCAGGACTTGTTTTTCTCCCAAAGACAGATACCACCAATGTTACACTGCATTCGCAATGGAAATCATCACTTGGGCACTGAATCCAGCCACAGAGCATTTGGCAAAACAGCTGTAACCTCTTCTCTCTCCTCACCAGTAGGAATCCCACCACAGTTTTCCATCCGTTGGTGACCTCCATCCCAGATTACCTCAATGCCCTTTGCTCAGGGATATGGTTAAAGACCTCCCAGAAGCTCCAGCTGTTGGTACAGAATGTATCAGTTGTCTAGTTATTAACGGTCATAGGCTGACATGACTGGAGTGCCTCTGAATCCCAGGGCCCATGTGGCTGGTGGTCCCCAGCTCTTTCGTCAGCCTGAGTCACTGACTTTTTCAAGAGGTTATATTGAGCCCATTCATATTTTGCAACTTTTGAACCTCCATGTAAGTTAATCACTTCTAGACAAGGTGGTGGATTAGATATAAGTAAAAGGCAGAAAACACTCTTGAGAAAGGATGCATGTAAAAGGAAGTTTTGGTGAGTTCCCTCAGCTTTGCACAATGAATTAGGCAGACACTAGCAGTAAGGAAAGTATTATTCTAAAATGTTGCCATGGAATGTGCATGCTTGCCAGCTGGAGGCTAGAGACTCTGTAACAAGATGGCCCCCCCATTCAGGTCCTACCATCACAACAACAAGATTTGGGGAAAAATGAGCTTGAGGCAGCAATTTTCAGCAGAGAACATACAACTTGATTCTGCTTCTTCTAGCCTTCAATGAAATTCAAGGTTATCACCTACTAACCCAGCTCTATTGACTGTGGGAACCTGATTAGCAATAACAAGGCAAAATGTCATTGTCAAATGCTTCACTTCCAAAAATTTGCTTTTGTAATATGCTAGCCTGGAAATCAGAATGGCTCCTCAGTGTACCAATTATATGGAAAGCTCTGAAATACTTAGTGGATATCTGGGTTCATGTTAATCCAGTATTTTTGGTTTGAGATAGTCAAGAAGTGTTTAAAACTGGGCAACAGAAAACAGTTTGAAAACATTAATTGAGAATAATTAAAATAACACTGTGGATACACTATATGATGGCTTTATTATAACAGTTAGGCACACGTTATAGTGATAACTTCTGTTCACTCAGAGAAATCAGTTACGATTGCTAACAGCAAAATGGAGCTTAGTTCAAAGAAGATAGTTCATATGCAAATGGGGCAATCAGCATCCAGCTCTGTGACAGAAGATCCTGAAGAGGAGGTAGAATGACGTATCCAGGTACTAAGGTGAAATCATCCATTGTCCAAAGAGGAAGATATTCATAATTAAGCCTTTTAACCTCTTAATGGCCACTCATAAGTTGAGAAAGTTAAATGTCATGGAAAAATGGAGTTAGCTCGATGTGTATAACTAATTCCCAGAATTAATGTTTTTTTGCTACTGACTGTATTAAAGTAACTCTGTAGAAAGTTATTGTTCATTGTTCAGTCATTCCCATGAGTTTTAGAAGAGGACCTATGACAAATCAGCATAGTCAGTAGAAACAATTATATAAGGAAATATATTTTAAAATATTTTGACACAGCTGCTACCTATATGTTACACATAGGTGTGTGGTTTGATTAAGCAGGCAACTTTTTCTCAGTAAGGATCATAATTATCTCCCTATAAATAGCTGGGATTTCAGCTGGATTTCTTACCATGTCCTCCTCACAGCACCACTTACCTTCATTCTGGTCCCCACACGGGTCTCAGCCAGTTACCAGCTGCGGGGCTCTGTGACTGTCTGGGTCTTTACTGCAAGTTTAATGATCGCACCAATGGCTTCACCATCCCAAGGACTCTGTCGTATGGCAGCTGCACATTGCCTTACACTATACCAGGGTCAATTTTCCCACATACTCCTTTGCATGTGAAGACCCGTTGGATTCGGCTCCCTAAGAGCATTACTTTGGCTTTTGTAGTCCCTAAGGGTCATTATCTTTCAGAGTAAATCAAGGATTTTGGTCATAAGAGTACAGGTTGCCTGAGATTCCTAAAAACCAGTCTGGGGACAAGTAACCATCTGCAGCAACAATTAGGAAGGAGACAAAAGTCAAGATAACGGATTTTTTTTTTCATAAAGTTAAATGTAAACTCTATAAAAGCTATTCATAGCCTAATCTTACGTACTTCTTACCCTTCTACTTTTTGGTGTTCTTTTTTCTCAATAAGTGATGGTAATTGATGGCAGGTTTTCCTAAATATTCTTACTTTGCTAAATATAAAGATTTAAACTATATGTTATTCTTTTTTTCATCTTTCCTTACTTCTTTCCTCTTGCCCTTCCTTCTTCTTTTCTTTTTTTCTCACTCACATTTGTTTGTTTGTGCATTTCTTTTTATTTTACTGATCCTTGGTGGAAAACATGGTGTTGCAAACTCTCACTGGTCTCCAGGCTATCCTGCCAGGCTGTGAATGCTCTTCTTCTACTGATCCTTTGGATCCTATTAAACCTCTTCAAACTATTTTCCATGGAGGGATACTAGTAAGACTATCAGGAAGGAAGAAAAGAAGGCAGGAAGGGAGGAAGAGAGGAAGGAAGGAAGGGAAGGAGGGAGTGGGGGAGGAAGGGAAGGAGGAAGGAAGAAAGGAAGGAAGGAATGGAGGGAGGGAGAAAGGGAAGGAGGGAGGGAGGGAGGGAGGAAGGAAAGTAAGGAAGGAATAGAAGAAGGGGAGGAAAGGGAAGGAAAGGGAAGGGGAGGAGAGAGAGGGAAAGAGATTCTGTCACTCTGGTCTCCTTTGTTTTCCATTCAAAATGTTTTCTCACTCAAGGTTAACTTTGTCACAATTCAGCATTGACTGAGAGTCACGTTCCCCTTCATATCCTATAAATTTGGGTTTAACGCACACCACCTGAGTAAATTCAGTGGATCCAGAGAGGGTGTGGCCCATTTTACTCTAGTGAACTCTAGAGTGACTAGATCACTCCTGTGACAGCTTCTTTTTGACAGAATATATCAGAATGTGGAAATGTGCGTGGGCTTGCAAAGCCCCTGAGCACTCCTGGGACTAACCTGGCCTCCCTCAAGATGCTAAAGCAGGAGATGAGTGAGAAGGAGGCTAAGATCCTGTAATTTCAGCCCTGCACTATCTGGCAGAGTGATTTAAAGATCATTAATTTAAGTGAGACCCCAAATTATAAATGTCATTTTACAATTTGGGCTCTCATTTTCCTTACCCATGACAATGGAAGATTAAAACCTACCAGCCAAAGTTGCTGTAATATGATGAAGCAAGGACATCTGAGTCCCCACAGGACCGCTGCTAGACCAGAGTGGCCCCACTCTGATGTTTTCAGTCCACCCCAGACAGGGCTCCAGAGGTAAAGTGCAGCAAAACACAAGATTAGTAATTTTGAAATACAAGGGGCCAGCAATTACTATTTCAATTATCCATTAAAATTTCAGCTGCAGACTAGAAAGAGAAATACTTTGTTTCTATGAGTAATATTTATCTCAAGACACCTGAAGACCAATTTTTGTTTTCATTAATATCAGAAATAAGGTAAGGATATTCATTACTGCCACCATTAGGATTCTTTGGAGGTTTTAGTCAATAGATTAAAATATTAAACATAACTAAGATAATTAATGACTGAAAAGGCAAGTAGAAATCATCTTAATTTCACACATAATTGTCTATCTAAAAGAAGGCAATGTAAGCAATTGGTAAGCAACTATAACTAATAAAAGAATTATAGCAAGGAGAGGTGAACATTAAGAAAAATACATAAAATTGGTAAATAAATAACCAGTTAGAAAATACAATGTAGAATATTTCATTTAAAAAATACATAATCCCTAGAAAAATCCCCCCAAACGTAAAATATATTAAATTGTTAAAGTGATTGTTAGATAATGAATAGCAAGGTGATGGAAGTGGGCATTGCTGGCTGGTGTCTATTCACTGGAGAGTCAACAGGGACAGGCCAGGGTGAGGAAGAAAAGGGTAAAGGCAGAGACCTGGGGAGGGGTGGGAATCTAGTTAAAGTGGAAGTTTAAAGTTAAACCAGGGGATAAACCGGTTATTCAGAGTCTTAAAATCTAAGCAGAGACATTTAAACTTGATGCAGAAAAAAAAAAATACGCACAAGAATTAACAAAGGAAAAGCAATGCTGATGCGCAGATAATTAAAAGTCTAGTGTTCACCTCGTTTTCTTCAATTAATTTGCTGTTATTCTATGGTGACGATTAGATACTTCTTACAAACTCCTTCGGGCTGTGTCTATGGATTAAGATTACTTTCTTCCACAAATATTTGTTAAGAATCCACCACACACACTGAGCATACAGTGGTAAACCAGACACATTCCCTGTCATCTTAAAGTGAAAAGGGCACCACATCTCAGAAAAGTCAGAGACAGATTCTATTCTATGTAGGAATGTTATATTGCAAAGGTCACATTACAAATCAAGGGAGCAAAAGAAATGGCAAAGTATTGGTACCATTGATTAATTAGTTAATTGAAAAGTTAATAATAAAATTAGACATCACAAAATCTTTCACTAAAATGTTTCATTTGTGCTAAAGAATTAACTATACATGAAACCATAAATAAAGGAAATAAGGAAACAGGTTAATAGTGATCTTATGTCTGAATGCAGAAGGTCTTTCAATGGGATAAAGTCAATGGAAGAAATGCAGAGAGTAGGAACAGAGTCAAATACACACAATTTTAAAATAATTTTGTCTAAGTTTAAAATTAGACAGAAAAAAGAGGGAGAAACCTAAGCAAATAATTAAACTAAATACTGATACTAATGCTTAACAAATTAGAAAGTAAGTGGAAACAATATTTGCAACAAACATCTGTGTTGTAATATGAAGCAGGCCCTGATTTGATAAACCCAAAGGAAATGATCTGACATACAACCATAATTGCACATTCAAAGAGAAGCATTGGAATGGAATTATGTTTTAATTTTAACAAAGCCTTTCTAAAGTAACCAAATATAATAACACTAATGCTTCCATATTTTAAAGGTGAGTTGTGTTTAGTAAAGATTTTTAAAGCAGCTCAATTAAATTCGTTATCATTCTGAAACCGTTTGGTGCAGCTTTCAATTTCTTTGTGGATCTTGTAGTGCTGCTTTGTTTCACCCAATTCTCCCTTAAATCAGACTAGGTTTCTGAGTTGTCTGACTCAGGAACACCAGAGCTTTGTCATACACCAAATCCTCCTTTTTTTTTTTTTTTTTTTTACTCTAATTGGAAACGCTAGCTCTTTTATCAAAAAAGTGTTTTGTATGTATTCTTTCTCTTACCTAATTAGGTAAAAGATTACTTTTGTCCAACTCTTTCTCTGGAAGTACAAAGAAATCTGTAGAGAGATTAGGTGGAACATCTCCACGTCAGCAGTATGGACTTCTAAAGCTGCTCTTTCCAGTCTCAAAATGTGTCTCAATTTGCCCATCTCTCTTCATTTTCCTGCTTCAACCCAATTATATGGTATTTCCTGAATGTTAAGAAACACCTTCCTTTTTACTTTAATATTTCTAAAATGGGATTTTTAAGTGAATTTTCCAGTTTCCTTATTACATTTTATTCATTATCTTAATTGAAATAAGCAGTTCTCTTAATAAAGACAATGGCTTAAATATTCTATATGGAATTGTAAAATATAAGGCATCATTTAATTTAAAAAAACCATTTCCTCAAAGGTCCAATGTCTCCTTTACGGAAAAAAATAAAAATAACATTCAAAAAAATCTTAGTAAGACATTACGAAATTTCTTGCATTTTCAAATGATGTGTATTACAAAATGTCTTCCCTGGAATTCTTATAAAAGCAATTCTGGAAGATCTGGAGAAACATTCAACTACTTAGAAGTTCGGAGAAACATTCTTTTGCAAGAAAACACCTGCTTTGTTGAAAACAACTCTGCTGCTGTTCAGCTGAATGCATTTAGGGGGCAAAACGGACTGTGTCTGTTCTGATTACTCAGTGCCTGTGCTGCACCTGTTATTAAAAGCTTTGTACATCACCCGTTGTGTGTTGGTAGATGTTAACAACTGGCTCTCTGGTTAAAAAAAAAATGAGCGTGAGGGAAGAATCGTTGTGTATCATTTATCAATTCTATGGTTTCCTGCCAGGGCCAATTTCAAGCTACCTACACAATGTCACTGAACACAGAGGTGGAAAGAGATGCACACAAGTTCTCCCCAGCAGGCTCCTGAATTGAGTTCCTGGAAAAGATGTGGCACCCAGACTTCGTAAAGGAGAATTACGGTAGGGGAACAGGGCAGAAATTGAGTGGGGAAGGATAATTGAGTCAGAGGTTAAACAAATTTTGTAAGAAAAAAATTGTCAAGTTGTGGTTTATTAGGTTGTGTATAGGGAGTGAGGGGTGGGGGGCAATGCAAACACCCTAATCTATTTTTTCTATCAAATCTTAGGGAAATTTTCCATTGCTCATTAATGCTTTGGTACACATTGTGGGGAGTGGCAAGGAGGGGCGCGTGAATTACAAAATGCTGAGTCCTGTTTCAAGATTGGTGCAGGAGGAAAACTGAGGCTGATTATGGGATAGCGAACTTGCATGTCAAAAGTAATTTAAGAGAGCAAAAAAGGAAGATAGAGTGGATAGATGTTTCCTATTAAAGAAGAAGCAGAGAGTTTTGTTTTGTTTTGTTTTTTCTTGCTAGAAAGTTCGAATTGGCATAGAGGGTATTAGAAAAAAGGAAAGAAAGGCAGAGAAAGGGATAGTGTAAAATGCATGAGTTTCCACTGGGTTTGGGGACTATATGGTCAGCAAACCCTGTTAAGCCATAATTAGCCAAGTTTTCTATCCACTCTTGATGTAGAAACAGATTCAGTTTTGATACAGTCTAACACAGCCGTCTAACCAAAACTAGGGCCTTGATTTTTAAGTATTGAAGAATCTCTTCTGGATAGAGCTTCATAAATTATTTATATCTTCTCGTTTTTTTCCCACATTTTAATCTAAGAAACTTTCAAAGAAGAGTCAAATTACACTCCATGATGCAAGATACACAAAAATATGATTTACATATTGCCATTTTATATAAATTGGGAAAATGGAGGCAAAGAAATTGAATGGATTTGTCCACAAGTATCTCCTTCATCCAGACATAGGCCTGGAAAGAGAGCCAGGTCTTCAGACTTCTGATTCTGTGCTCTTTCTTTGATATAGTATCTATTTGGCTCTGCAACAAGCTCTTGAATGCACAGGGGCCATCAGACAGGCAAAATGGGTATGGTTATATTTTGCACATCACTTGAGAGGTGCTTTCTGCACTGGGACTCTTCTGACCAGAGGAGAGACGTGGGGAGGAGGACTGTATGCGGCTGTTCCCTGTGTGGTCCAGAGGCCTTTACTACAGGAAGTGGGCCCTTCCAACCACAGTTGTACCAGGAATCCTTCTTTCCCCTTATTGTAAAGCCCTGTTTATAAATATACATGCACCCATACACAAACATATACATCCCTTAAATGTCCAGAGCAGTTCTATGTCCACAGAGATAAATACAGAGAGGAGAATGACAGAGACGGATGGATATAGAAATATTTTTAATTTTTAAAGAAAACATTTGCCCACTTTAGGGAGAGACAGTCAGTTCTAAGGGAAAGGAAACCTGTACTTAGGCTAAACTTCCTCAGGATTAATTATTACTGTATTTGAAATCCCAATGACTTGACCCATCATTAGTGGATAAGTGCAGGCCAGGGAATAAATACCCACTCTGTCCACAATAAGACAGGTATCCGCATCAAGTTCAAAGGCCACTGGACTTTACCACACACACATTTAGGCCATCTTTAGAGTTGTGATGATGACGAAAGGGTGGATGTATTCCGAAAGCCCAAGGAGGCAGCCAGCACAACCTCAGGCTAATTAGCAGAAACCACAGGTATAACCAGCTGCTGGGCCATTCACGTAACCAATCCTCAAGCCAGATGCCACTTTTGGAAAAACATACCTCAGTGCTCCTCATTGAAATTCCATCTCTGGGCTTATAAAGGGCGTACTGTGTGAGCAACACAGGCATGGCTTGGGGCACTTGGGGCCATTCTGTGAGATATAGTGAGAAGCTCTGCTCTGCTTTCCAAATGGCTGCTCATTGTAAACAGCCTGTTCAGTGGGCCTGGGAACACAGCACAGGCCCTGCTGGCGGAGGTTTATGCACGCCGATGATTCCAGCCACACTCTGTTCTGACTTGTGGAGGAAAAGGATCAGACGGGTATAAAATCTCATATGAAGTAAATTAACGAAGAAGTGTTTTATCAATAAAATTTCATTTACACCTCACTTGCATATCACTCAAATGACAAAAGCACACGAACACCTCACATCTTCTTTAGAACATATGTCTTCATTCTATTAATAAATAGAGTACAGACCTCAAACACTTGTGTACTTAAAAAGTGTTATTTGAAGGTGGTGGCATTTGTTGATTTGAATTCATGCACTTGGCTTACAAAGGGTTCCTTTACTCCATCTTATTTAATGTGACTTCAAATCAACAACCATTTTTTTTTTTCGTGAAGGAAACATTTAATAATTTAAATGGATTTTATAACAATTTGATACCATACCCAACACATGTTGGCACTTGGCATTTTTAATATTTGCAAGATCATGATTTGATCTTGGTACACTTCCTGTAGAAGCATCTACTCTGGAGAATAACATTTGGCAACAAAACTAAAGAGATCAGACCACAAAAGAGCAATTATAAATACTCTTTTGTAGCTCAGAACAACAAAAAAGTGGAGAGCATATATAAATTGGCATAATATCTTTCCAGGGCTGGAGGAAGAAGCCTATTCAAAGAAAAAACCCCGAAAAGCAGAAAAGGCAAAAAAGGCAGAAGGGCTAATAATAGAATTTTATAATTTGTAAAAGATCGCCAGGGGATGGTGGCATCCCCCAAATACTTTCAATTTGCCAGGTTACACTACCTATTCTTCTTATCCCTTAACACATGTAATAAGTTTTCATCTATCCACATTCCTCATTTTCTATATGCTTTCTCAAATTCTTTCCTCTCTCTGTCATGATTTCCTGTTTTCCCAGTCAAAACTGTCAAAAGTTTGTGATAAAGAAACACACGAAGATCTCTTTACAATGAATTATTGATAACATGTCCTAATGTTCTGGCAGGAAGAATATTTTCAGGGTTACTAGACTAAATCTGAGTTCATCAAGCAGTCTTTGTTCCTTCCATTTCTATTGCCTACTTTGACCCTCTCATTGTTAGTAACTATATATCTTGATGCTACCAGAATTGGGAAGCTGCATGTGGAATTGTGCTCAAATCAGGAATCACATCATAAAACAGAGACTGCACATATTATAAAGAATGAGAAGCAAGGTTGAAACAAGAAGATAGATAAAAATGAAATCTGTTGATATTAAATACACAGAGAGAACAGACTGTAAGGAAATGTCACAAAGAAGACAAGTAAAAGAAAGGAAATTTTGATACAGGTTTCAGGCCAATTCCAAGGTTCTTTACTTAACCTTCAAAAAGCTTTAAATAATTATATTAACCCAGAGCAAGACAGCCGAATAGGAGCAGCTCCAGCCTCCAGCTCCCAGTGCGAGTGACACAGAGGACAGGTGATTTCTGCATTTTCAACTGAGGTACGGGGTTCATCTCACTGGGGAGTGCCGGACAATTGCTGCTGGTCAGCTGGTGCAGCCCGACCAGCAAGAGCTGAAGCAGGGTGAGCTGTCACCTCACCTGAGAAGCACAAGGGGGAAGGGAATCCCTTTTCCTAGCCAAGGGAAACTGAGACACACAACACTTGGAAAATCAGGTAACTCCCACCCTAATACTGCGCTTTACCAAGGGTCTTAGCAAACGGCACACCAGGAGATTATATCCCACACCTGGACGGGAGGGACCCACACCCACGGAGCCTCCCTCATTGCTAGCACAGCAGTCTGAGATCTAACTGCAAAGCAGCAGCAAGGCTGGCAGAAGGGCGGCCACCATTGCTGAGGCTTAAGTAGGTAAACAAAGTCGCTGGGAAGCTCAAACTGGGTGGAGCCCACCGCAGCTCAAGGGGACCTGCCTGTCTCTGTAGACTCCATCTCTGGGCACAGGGCATAGCTAAACAAAAAGCAGCAGAAACCTCTGCATATGTAAATGTCTACGACCACGTAAGAAGTACCTTTCACCTCCCACCATGAGTCTGAGACCTCCCCAGCCATCTGGAACTGTAAGTACAATTAAACCACTTTTTCTTCCCAGTCTCAGGTATGTCTTTATCAGCAGCATTAAAACAGACTAATACAAGAAGTATTGTTTATAATAACAAATCCTGAGAACAATTCAAATACCCATTAAGACAGAATGATCAAATAAGTTGTGAAAATAGCAACTAACTCTTCATAGCAATAAAAATGAATGAACAACATATATGAACTTTAGAAACACAATTAAGGGAGAAATAGACAAGTCATGGAAGACTACATACAGAATCTGTTTAAGTTTTAAAATAGACAAAAAAACATTATATTTCAACCTCATCAACTCATGTGCAAATTCTTGCTAAAATACTTAGCTGCACCTGACAACGGCCCCGCTGTGCGACAACAAACTACACCGGATATCTGACAACTCTAGAAGTTCAAGATCAATGGCAATTAGAGAAGAATAACTAAAGCAACAGGAGAAGATATAACCATTGCTTCAGATACTTGGAGAATTCTAAAACTGATTTCTGGTAGTAAATGTCCACCAAATGCACACAACATCAGCAGACATCAGCCAAATTTTGTTTCTTTCTGTTGCTCATTCAGTAAAACAAAAAGAAAAAGAAATTCAAGTCTCTAAACTGCGCAACTTCACAGAGTTTGGTTAATGAAATGTGCAGTTAAACAGTAAAATTAAGCTGTTAGATGAAAATGCTGACCAGTGTAAGAAACAAAGATTTGTTTTATAAGTTGACTTGATAGTATCTTAAGATATTATACTCTTTGCCTTAATAATAAACCAACTTTGATTTACTTGATATATTTGTGTCTGTTTTGATTTAGAAATTTAGCTTATGAAATGAGTGGTGACTCTAACAGTCTCTGAATCAGCCAATTATATTGAATTCTTTCTTTTGTCTACCATGCGGTAAGACTCACAGTTTTGAAATACTCAGAAAGCAATCATCACATTTCCTCATATCTAAGACACTGTTGAAATGTAAAGTGAAACATTGATTTAATAACGGCTTTTTAAACTTAACTTTTTTGCATTAAATTAAATCTCTATTGTAAATATACTCTTTTCAGAGACATTAAATATGATTTAAAAAAGTACAATTTAGAATTGAGCTCTATCAGTTTTTGCTTCATGCATTTTGAGGCTTTGGTGTGCACATATTTGGGATCCTTATATTTTCCTGGTAGACTGATCCTTTTATAATTATGTAATATCTCTCTTTGTCTCCAGTAATTTCCTTTGCTCTGATGTCTACTTTAAAATATAGCCAAACCTATTTTTTTAAATAATGTTTTCATGGCTTTTTTTTTTTTTTTCATTCTTTCACTTCCAACCTACGTTGTTGAATTTGAAGTGAGTCTCTTGTAGGCAGCAAATGGTTGAATCATTTTATTTAATCCATTATGACAATATTTGTCCTTTGATTGGCATATTTAGACCATTTACATTTAAGGTGATTATTAATAGGGTAGCACCTAAGTCAGACAATTCTTTGTTTGCTTGTTTTTCTTCTGGTGTTTGTTCCTTTGTTTCTTATTTCTTGCCTTCCTGTGAGTCACTTGAACAATTTTCATCTTGATTTATTTATGTTTTATGGCACATATGTTTGCTTAGTTTCATAGTGATTGGTCTAGGTGTTAAAATATGTACATGTAACGTGTGGCTTTTCAGTCTACTGCTATCAACATTTTATTACTTCCAGCGAAGTGTGGCAACTGAACTTTATTTAGGTTTCTACTTTCCCCACTTTTAAAATATCATTGTCTTTAGTATCAGATGGTATAATAATTTTTCTTGAGACAGGGTCTTGCTCTGTCATCCAGGCTACAGTTCACTGGCATAATCAGGGCTAACTATAGCCTTGAACTCTTAGGCTCAAGTGATCCTCCCACTTTAGCCTCCCTGCCTTCAGCACACTTCAGACTACAGATGTGTACCATCAAACCTGGCTAATTTTTTTATTTTTTGTAGAGACAGGGTCTCACCATGTTGTCTAGCTGGTCTTGAACTCCTGGGCTCAAGTGATCCACCCACCTCAGCATAATTTTTACTTAAAACCTCAACTATGACTTATAAAATTCATGAGGAAAGGGATAGTTTATTGTATATACCATACAGATTTCTGCTCTTCCCATTTTTTTTGTCTGATGGTCTAAAGACTTCTTCTTTTATCATTTTCTTTCTCCCTGGAGAAATTCCTGTAGTCAATCTTTAATGGTAGTTTTCCTTTGCCTGAGAAGGTCCCTATTTCTCTTTTATTCCTGAAGGGTAGTTTCACTGGATATAGTTTTGGAGGTTGACAAATTTTTTCTTTCACCACTTGAAAAATATTGTGCCACTTCTCTCTGGACTACATAGTTTCAGATGAAAAAAATCTACTATTATTTTAATTGGTGATTCCCTATAGGTAATGTGGTATTTCTCTCTGGCTGTTTTCAAGATTCTTTCTTTCTCTTTAGTTTTCAGAAATTTGACTATGATGAGTCCTGGCATGAATTTATTTCAGTTTATTTTTGTGGGGATTAATTCATTTTCTTCATTCTGTAAATTTTTATCTTTTTGTAAATTTTGTAAGGTTCTTAATAACTAATTTTTACCAAATACTTTTTCAGTCCCACTCTTTTCCTCTTTTTTCCATCTGTGGCTCCATCGATAGAAATTTAGGGTTTTTGTTATTATTCCTATGTTTTTAAGGCTAATATTATCTCTGTTGTTCAGATTGGGTGAATTATATTGTTTTGTCCTGGAGTTTACTGATTCTCTCCTCTGTTATCTCCAACCTACTATGTAATCAGTCAACTGAGTTTTTAGTTCCTATTGTAGTTTTTCAGTCCTACAGTTTCTACTTGGTTATGTTTTTTCAATAACTTTTCTTTCTCTGCTGAGATTTTTATATTTTTTATTTGTTTCAAGATATATCATAATTGATTGTAGAAGCTTTTTTTTTGGTGATTTCTTAAAAATTGTTGTCAAGTAAGCCCAATATATGACTCATCTCAATGTTGATGTCAGTTGATTATTTTTCTTATTGAAGTCTTGATTTTCTTGGTTACCAATATGAGATTGTTTTTTATTCTATCCTGGACATGTTTATGTATTGTGTTAGGAGTCTCTGGGACCCATTTAAATCTTTTTTTTTTTTTACTTTTTTTATTATTATTATACTTTAAGTTCTAGGTTACACGTGCACAATGTGCAGGTTTGTTACATATGTATATATGTGTCATGTTGGTGTGCTGCACCCATTAACTCGCTATTTACATTAGGTATATCTCCTAATGCTCTCCCTCCCCCCTCCCCCCTCTCCACAATAGGACCAGGTGTGTGATGTTCCCCTTCCCGAGTCCAAGTGATCTCATTGTTCAGTTCCCACCTATGAGTGAGAACATGCGGTGTTTGGTTTTCTGTTCTTGTGATAGTTTGCTCAGAATGATGGTTTCCAGCTGCATCCATGTCCCTACAAAGGACACAAACTCATCCTTTTTTATGGCTGCATAGTATTCCATGGTGTATATGTGCCACATTTTCTTAATCCAGTCTGTCACTGATGGACATTTGGGTTGATTCCAAGTCTTTGCTATTGTGAATAGTGCCGCAATAAACATACGTGTGCATGTGTCTTTATAGCAGCATGATTTATAATCCTTTGGGTATATACCCAGTAATGGGATGGCTGGGTCATATGGTACATCTAGTTCTAGATCCTTGAGGAATCGCCATACTGTTTTCCATAATGGTTGAACTAGTTTACAATCCCACCAACAGTGTGAAAGTGTTCCTATTTCTCCACATCCTCTCCAGCACCTCTTGTTTCCTGACTTTTTAATGATTGCCATTCTAACTGGTGTGAGATGGTATCTCATTGTGGTTTTGATTTGCATTTCTCTGATGGCCAGTGATGATGAGCATTTTTTCATGTGTCTGTTGGCTGTATGAATGTCCTCTTTTGAGAACTGTCTGTTCATATCCTACAAAAAAAGAGAATTTTAGACCAATATCCCTGATGAACATCGATGCAAAAATCCTCAATAAAATACTGGCAAACCGGATCCAGCAGCACATCAAAAATCTTATCCACCATGATCAAGTGGGCTTCATCCCTGGGATGCAAGGCTGGTTCAACATATGCAAGTCAATAAACGTAATCCAGCATATAAACAGAACCAAAGACAAAAACCACATGATTATCTCAATAGATGCAGAAAAGGCCTTTGACAAAATTCAACAGCCCTTCATGCTAAAAATGCTCAATAAATTCGATATTGATGGAACGTATCTCAAAATAATAGGAGCTAATTATGACAAACCCACAGCCAATATCATACTGAATGGGCAAAAACTGGAAGCATTCCCTTTGAAAACTGGCACAAGACAGAGATGCCCTCTTTCACCACTCCTATTCAACATAGTGTTGGAAGTTCTGGCTAGGGAAATCAGGCAAGAGAAAGAAATAAAGGGTATTCAGTTAGGAAAAGAAGAAGTCAAATTGTCCCTGTTTGCAGATGACATGATTGTACATTTAGAAAACTCCCTCATCTCAGCCCAAAATCTCCTTAAGCTGATAAGCAACTTCAGCAATGTCTCAGGATACAAAATCAATGTGCAAACCAAAACAGCATAGTACTGGTACCAAAACAGAGATGTAGACCAATGGAACAGAACAGAGCCCTCAGAAATAATACCACACATTTACAGCCATGTGATCTTTGACAAACCTGACAAAAACAAGAAATGGGGAAAGGATTCCCTAAATAAATGCTGCTGGGAAAATTGGCTAGCCATAAGTAGAAAGCTGAAACTGGATCTTTTCCTTACTCCTTACATGAAAATTAATTCAAGGTGGATTGGAGACTTAAATGTTAGACCTAAAACCATAAAAACCCTAGAAGAAAACTTAGGTAATACCATTCCGGACATAGGAATGAGCAAGGACTTCATGTCTAAAACACCAAAAGCAACGGCAACAAAAGCCAAAATTGACAAATGGAATCTAATTAAACTAAAGAGCTTCTGCACAGCAAAAGAAACTACCATCAGAGTGAACAGGAAACCTACAGAATGGGAGAAAATTTTTGCAATCTATTCATCTGACAAAAGGCTAATATCCAGAACCTACAAAGAACTCAAACAAATTTACAAGAAAAAAACAAACAACCCCATCAAAAAGTGGGCAAAAGATATGAACAGACACTTCTCAGAAGAAGACATTCATACAGCCAATAGACACATGAAAAAATGCTCATCATCACTCAGCATCAGAGAAATGCAAATCAAAACCACAATGAGAAACCATCTCACACCAGTTAGAATGGCAATCATTAAAAAATCAGGAAACAACAGGTGCTGGAGAGGATGTGGAGAAATAGGAACACTTTTACACTGTTGGTGGGACTGTAAACTAGTTCAACCATTGTGGAAAACAGTATGGCGATTCCTCAAGGATCTAGAACTAGAAATACCATTTGACTCAGTCATCTCATTACTGGGTATATACCCAAAGGATTATAAATCACGCTGCTATAAAGACACATGGACACGTATGTTTATTGCGGCACTATTCACAATAGCAAAGACTTGGAATCAACCCAAATGTCCATCAGTGACAGACTGGATTAAGAAAATGTGGCACATATACACCATGGAATACTATGCAGCCATAAAAAAGGATGAGTTTGTGTCCTTTGTAGGGACATGGATGCAGCTGGAAACCATCATTCTGAGCAAACTATCACAAGAACAGAAAACCAAACACCGCATGTTCTCACTCATAGGTGGGAACTGAACAATGAGATCACTTGGACTCGGGAAGGGGAACATCACACACCGGGGCCTATCACGGGGAGGGGGGAGGAGGGAGGGATTGCATTGGGAGTTATACCTGATGTAAATGACGAGTTGATGGGTGCAGTAGACCAACATGGCACAAGTATACATATGTAACAAACCTGCACGTTATGCACATGTACCCTACAACTTAAAGTATAATAATAATAAATAAATTAAAAAAAAATATATTGGCAAATAAAATCCACCAGTATGTAAAAATAACATATCATGACTAAGTGGTGTTTAACCCAGAAATTCAAAGATAGTTCAACATTTTAAAACCAATCAATATTTACTATATAGATAGACTAACAGAAAGTATAAAATCATCTCAATAAATACAGGAAAACCATTTGACAAAATTCAGCATCCATTCATGATAAAAATGCTCAGCACTAGGGAATATAAAGGAACTCCCTTAATCCAATAAAGGGCATCAGCAAAAAAAAAAAAAAACACTACAGCTAATATCTTACATATTAATAGAAACACGATGTTTCCCCCTAAGATTGAGAACAAGGCAAAGATTTCTACTTTTCCAAATTATATTCAGCATTGTACAGTGAAGCAAAAGAAAGAAATAAAAGATATACAGATCAGAAAGGAAGACAGAAAACTGTATTTAATTGCCAGTTACATAACTGTTTATGTAGAAAATCCTAGGAAATTAAGAAAAAATGCTTCAGGAATTTATAGAAGAGTTTAGCCTGATGGCAGGATAAAAGATGAATACGTAAAAAGTCTTAACATGTTAAAATGCATATCTGCATTTTGCCCCAGCAGTATGTTAGTTATTTATCTGAGGAAGATAAAAACATATTACTATACAAACTATATGTAAATGTTTATAGCAATGCACAATTGGAAGCTAAATCTAAAAAAAAATTAAAAACATAAAGTACCTAGTGATAAACTTAACGAACATGTGCAAGACCCATACACTGAAAACCATAAAGCTTTGCTCAGAGAAGGAAACCTAAGTAAATGAGGAAATAAATCACTTTAATAGATCAGAAGGTTCAATATTGAGATGTCATCTTTTCTGATATTAATATATAAACTTTATACAACCCCAATTAAAATCCCATCTGTTCTATATCTAAAACTAAACAACTTGAATTTAAATCTTTATGAAAATGGAAACACTCTTCTAGTAAAGGAACCATTTTGAAAAAGTAGAAGAAAGTTGAGTCACTCATACATACATACACTCTTGATTTCAAGATTTACTATAAAGCTGGAACAATCAAGATGGTGTGATATTGGCATAAGAATAGACCTATAGATCAAAATAACAGAGCAGAGAGCTTAGAAACAGACCTACTTGTATATGACAAACTGATATTTGACAATAGTATTCAAGTAATTTGGTGAGGAGAGAAGTCTTTTTAGAAAATAGTGTTGAATACTTAATATTTATATCCAAAAAAACACCTCAATTCATTGCCTCATGTTCTTTATAAAAATTAGCTCTTATTGAGTATACCCAAACATAAAGGTTAACATTAAAAATTGTATAGGAGAAAACTTAGGAGAAAATTCACATCAACTTGAGTTTGGTAAAGTTTTCCTAGATTGGCACATAAAGCACAAATCACAAAAGAAAACACAAATTCGACTTTACCAAAATTTTAAAATTCTGCTCTTTAAAAGCCACTCTAAAGAAAATGAAGACAAACAACAATCTGGGAGAAAATATTTGCAAAACTCATACCTCACATAGGGCTTATATCCAAGTTTATGAAGAGCTCTTATAATTCAATAATAAGACGCACACTTGATTTAAAAATGAGCAAAAGAACTGAATGAAGAGCTCACTAAAAGAAACATACAAATGGCCAGGAAAAGATGATCAATATTATTAGTCATCAGAAAAATAAAATGTTTTAAATGAGATTTCACTATACACCCTACAGAATGGCTAAAATGAAAAAAAAAAAAACCTGAAGATATAAGAGTTGATGACACTATGGAGCAACTAGATTCTTTTTGCTAATGGTAATGCAAAATTGTATAGCAACTCTGGAAAATAGTTTAGTAGATAAATATATCTTTACCATATGACCTAACATTTCCACTCTTTGGTATTTACTCAAAAGAAATAAAAACCTGTGTTCACCCAAAGGCCTGCTTGCCAGTGTTTACAGCAGCTTTATACATACTAGCTACAAATGGAAATAACTGAAATATCTATCTGCTGGTAAATAGCTAAGCAAAGTATAGTATAGCTATAATTGTATAGTACAATTTAGTAACAAAAATTAATGAACTACATAACTACATTATGCTAAGTAAAAAAAGGCAGATACAAAACAAACATATCTTATGTTAGGTGGTGGTTACCTGACTGTAAACATTTGTCAAAACTTTTCTAACTTTATATACTTTTTAAAAGTATATTTTTATTGTATGTAAATCATACCTTTAAAAAAGTCTAACTTAAGTCAGTGGAATAGAGGAGAGAAGAGGTAACAGAGGTAACAAATTTAAGAAATAGGTGGTCCAGAGGTCCAATAATTTGACAACATTTTTAGAAAGAGAACAGAGAAAATCAAGACATAGAAATCATCAAAGAAATAATTCGGGAAAATTTCCCAGAATTGAAAGACATCAAATTCTCAACTTAAGCAGTTCATTGCATGCCTAGTAAATGGATAAAAATAGATCTATCAAAGCACTTTTAGAACACCAAAGACAAAATGAAACATCCCATCAACTTCTGTGCTGAAGTTTGGCACAGGGGAGATGGAACAGGTCACATAACAAAAGATCAAAACTTAAGAAGACCCAACATTTTTCTCTCTTTTTTAAAAAAATAAATTTTATTGTTTGTATTTAAGGTATACAATATGATGTATGAGACACATATAAGTAGTAAAAAGGTTACTATAGAAATGAACATATCATTCATCTCACATCATTCTGCATTTTTTTGTTTTTATAGCAAGAACAGTTAAAATATACTCATTTACCATAAATCCCATATACAATATAATTTTATTACCTAGAATCCTCATGTTGTTCATTAGATCTCTAGACTTGTTTATTCTACATATCTGCTATTTTGTATTCTCTGAATTACATCTTCGCATTGTTCATCACCTTTTGTAACTACTGTTTGTTCTCTATCTCCGTATATTTAATTTTTAAAGTGTTTTAAGCTCCACATATAAGTAATATCATACAACATTTTTCTTTGTTAGCTATTGATAGCTTATTTTTTAGGATAAAATAATATTCCATTGTACATATATACCACAGTTCTTTTATCTATCCATCTATCAATGAGCACTTAAGATGTTTTCATATCTTGGCTACTGTGAATAATGATCCAATAAACATGAGAGTGAAGATATCTTTATGAGGTGGTGATTTTATTTCTTTTGGGTATTTACCCAGAAGAGAAATTGTTGGGTCACATAGTAGCTCTATTTTCAGTTTCTATAGAAACCTCATACTATTCTTCGTAATAGCTGTACCAATCTACATTTCCACCAGTGTGTACAAGGGTTCCCATTTATTCACACTCATAACATTTATCTTTTTACTTTTTGATAACACCCATTCTAACAGGTGTGAGTTAGTATCTCATAGTGGTTTTGATTTGCATTTCCCTGATGATTAATTATGTTGAGTCCCTTTTCATGTACCCGTTGGTCATTTTTATATCTTCTTTGGACAAAGGTCTATTTAGGTATTTCGCCCATTTTGTAATTGAATAATTTGTTTTTCCAATATTGAGTCATATAAATTCTTTATTAATTTTGAATATTAACTTATCAGATATATGATTTGCTGATATTTTTTCCAATTTGTAGTCTGCTATTTCACTTTGTTAACTGTTTCCTTTGTTGTGCCAAGCTTTTTAGTTTGATATAGTCTCATTTACTTATTTTGCTTTTGTGGCCTCAGTTTTTGGTGTGATGTCCAAAACATCATTGCCAAGGCCAACATTCAAGAGTTTTCCCCTGTGTTATCTTCTAGGAGTTTTATAGCTTCTGCTCTTACATTCAGGTCTTTTAACCATCTAGAGTCATTTTTGTTTATGGTATAAGGGTACCATTTCATTGGTTTTTGCACGTAGAAATACAGTTTTTCCAGCATCATTTATTGAAGAGATTATCCTCTTCCCCTTGTGCCATTGTCAAAAATTAGCTTACCATATATGTTTGGATTTACTTCTTGGCACTCTATTCTGCTCCACTGGTCTGTGTGTTTGTTTTTTATGTCACTACCATACTGTTTTGATTATCATATAGCTTTGTAATATAATTTTTAAAAAGGAAAGGTGATGCCCCCAACTTTGTTTTTCTTTCTCAGAATTATTTTGGCTATTTGGGGGTGTTTTATGGTTCCATACTAATTTTAGGATTGTTCATTCTATTCCTGTGAAGAATGTCATTAGGATTTTGATAGGGATTGTATTGCTTTGGGTGGCATGGATGTTTTAAAAATATTAATTCTTCTGATCTATGAGCATAGGATATCTTTTCATTTATATTTGTAATTCTTCCATTTCTTTCATCAATGTTTTATAGTTTTCAGAGTACAGATCTTTCAACTCCTTGGTTAAATTTACTCCTGGATATTTTAATTAATCTTTGTTGCCATTATAAATGGAATTGTTTTCTTGGTTTCTTTTTCAGCTAAATTGTTATTTGTGTATAAAAATGCTCCTGACAGTTTCCTGGTGGAGTCTTTAGGGTTTTTCTTCTAAACACGAGATCACATGATCTGCAAACAAAGATAATTTTACCTCTTCCTTTCCCATTTGGATGCCCTTTATTTCCTTCGCTTGTCTAATTGTTTTGGCTAGGACTTCCAGTACCATGTAGAATTACCGTGGTGAAAGTGGACACCCTTGTCTTGTTCTAGATCTCGGAGGAAGGGAGTTCAGTTTTTTACCCATTCAGTATGATATTAGTTGTGGTTTGGTTGTATATGTCCTTAATTCTATGGAGGTGTGTTCCTTCTATACCCAGTTTCTTCAGTGACTTTATTGTGAAGAGGTGTTGAATGTTTTTTCAGCATCTATATAAATGATCATAAGATTTTTGTCTATTATATCGATGTGATGAGACACATTTATTGATCTGTATATGGTGAACCATCCTTGCATCCCTAGAATAAATCCCTCTAATCATGTTAAACAATCTTTTTAATGTGTTTTTGAATTTTGTTTGCTGGTATTTCATTAACATTTTATGCATCTATGTTCATCAGGGATATTGGCCTGTAGTTTTCTTTTTTGTGTCTTTGTCTGGCTTTGGTATCAAGGTAACAGTAGTTTTATAGACCGAGCTTGAAAGTGTTTTCTCCTCCTTAAATTTTTTGAATAGTTTGAGGAGGATTGGTATTAATTATTTTTTAAATATTTGGGCAAATTTAGCAGTGAAGTCATCAGGTCCTGCGCTTTTCTTTGATGGGAGACTTTTAATCCCTGCTTCTGTCTCTTGTTTATTATTGTTCTATTTAAGTTTTGGATTTATTCATAGTTTGATTTTGGTACATTTATGTGTCTAGGAATTTAACCATTTTTCTAGACTTCCCAACTTACTGGCATATAGTTTCTCATAATAGTCTCTAATGGTTCTTTGAATTTATTTTTATCTGCTGTAATGTCTATTAGAACTGATAAATAAATCTGGCAAAGTTGCAGGATACAAAATCATACACATTTTTATATGCCAACATCAAATAATCTGAAAAGACCCAAAAAACTAATCCCATTAATAATAGCTACAAATAACATAAAATACCTAGGTATAAACATAATTAAAGAAGTGAAAGATCTCTATAATAAAAACTATAAGACATTGATGAAATAAATTGAATAAGACACACAAAAAAAATAAAAGAGATTCCATGTTCATGGATTGGAAGGATCAATATTGTTAAAATGTTCATACTAACCAGAGCATTCTATACATTCAATGCAATCCCTATCCAAATACCAATTACATTCTTCACAGAAATAAAAAGGAACTGAAATTTTTAGGAAATGATGAAAGATTCTGAATAGCCAAAGCAATCTTGAGCAAAAAGAACAAAGCTGAAAGCGTCACACTACATGACTTCAAATTATACTACAAATCTCTAATAACCAAAGCAGCATAGTACTGGCATAAAAACAGACACATAGACCAATGGAACAGAATAGAGAATCCAGAAATAAATCCATGCACTTATAGTCAATTCATTTTTTTACAAAGGCACCAAAAACACACACTGGGGAAAGGGCAGTCTCTTGAATGAATTGTGCTGGGAAAACAAGTTATCCATATGCAGATGAATGAAACCACCACATACAAAAATCAAGTTAAAATGATAAAACACTTAAATTTAAGACCAGAAACTATGAAACTACTAGAATAAATTATTGTGGAAGTTATTATGACTTATATACAGGGGAAATAAATTATTCCAATCTATGGGTTCAGGTAAAGATTTCTTGATTAAGACCTCAAAAATACAAGCAACCATAGCAAAAATGGACAAATGAGACCATATTGAACTAAAAAGCTATGTACAGCAAAGGAAACAATCAAAGTGAAGAGAAAAACCACAGAATGGGCAAAAATATTTCCAAACTACCCATCCAACAAGGGATTAACAACCAGAGCATATAAAGAGTTCAAACAACTTGATAGGGAAAATAATTCAATTAAAAATGGGCAAAAGATCTAAACAGACATTTCTCAAAAGAAGACATACAAATGACCAATAGGTAAATGAAAAAATGTTCAACATCACTGTTTATCAGAGAAATGCAAATCAAAACTACAATGATATATAATCTCACTCTAATTAAAATGGCTTTTATCAAAAAGACAGGCAATAATGGATGTTGGCAAGGATGTGGAAAAAGAGGAACCCTCATACACTGTTAGTGAGAATGTAAATTAATATAGTCACATTGAGAACAGTGTGGAAGTTCCTCAAAAAACTAAAAATAGAACTACTATGTAATATCTCAAATCCACTACTGGGTATGTCCAAAGGAACAGAAATCAGTATATCAAAAAGATATCTGTACTCTCATGTTTATTGCAGCACAATTTACAATAGCTAAGATATGAAATCAACCTAAGTGTCCATCAATGAATGAATGGATTTTAAAAATGTGGAACAGATATACAATGGAATATTATTCAACCATTAAAAAGAATGAAATCCTGTCATTTGCAGCAACATAGATGGAACTAGATGACATTATGTTAAGTGAAATAAGTCAGGCATAGAAAGACAGATATCATATACTCTCACTCAGATATGAGGGCCAAAAGACAAAACTCATGGAGATAGAGAGTAGAGTGGGGGTTACCAGAGGTTGGAAAGGGTAATGAGGAGGGAGGAATAAAGAAGGGATGGTCAATATATGCAAAAATACAGTTAGAAGGAATAAGATCTAGTGTATCTAGTGTACAGTAGCACAATAGGGCGATTATATTAACAGTGCCTTATTGTATATATCAAATAACTAAACGGGTGGAATTAGAACATTCTTAACACAAAGAAATGATAAATGCTTGAAGTGATGGATATCTCGATTACCCTGATTTGATCATTACATATTGTATGCTTGTATCAACATATCACATGTACCCCAAAAATATGTACAACTATTATGTATTCATAATCATTAAAGATGAAAAAAAAATGCTACTAATTTTGTGTTGATTTTGTATTCTGCAGCTTTACTGAAATAGTTTCTTAGTTCTAACAGTTTTTTATAAAATGTTTTGAGTATTTTACATATAGAATTCTGTCATCTGAAAATAGGGATACTTTTTACTTCTTCCTTTCCAATTTGGATGTGTTTCATTTATTTTGCTTGTCTGATAGCTCTTGCTAATATTTTCAGCACTATGTTGAACAGAACATAGTTGAATAGAATAGAAGTGGTAGAAGTGAGCATTCTTGCCTTATACCAAATTTTAGTTGGAAAGCTTTCAGTTTTTCCCCCTTGATTATAATGTTAGTGCAGGATTTTTTATAATTGGCCTTTACAATGTTGAGAAACTTTCTTTCTATACCTAAACTATTGAGAGTTTTTAGTAAGGAAGGATGTTGGACTTGGTTGAATGCTTTTCCTATGCCAATTGAGATGATTATGTTTTTTAATCTCTCATTCCATTTATGTGATGTATCATGTTGACTGATTTATATAGGTTAAATTAGCCTTGCATGCTAGGGATAAATTTAACTTGGTCATCATGTATACTCTTTTTTCATGTATTGTTAGATTTAGTTTGCTAATATATTATTGAGAATTTTTGCATTGATGTTCATCAGAGAAATTGGCCTGTAGATTTCTTTTCTTGTGATGCCTTTGTCTGGCTTAGGTATCAAGGTGATGCTAATCTCAACATTTTCAAAGCAACATGAGAAGCAAGAAGTCAAAGGAGCAATGTTATTTTGTAATTTTAATTGCCAACTTTAATTATGAGGTACATGAAAGAAAATTTCAGACATATAATATTTCAGAATTCTTCTCATGCACCTTTTATTAGAAATCTATCAGATGAGGTGTCCCACCACAAGAAGAGTGCCAAAAGGAAAGAAGATATGAAATGCAGGAAGAAGAGCATGGAACTTAAGAGAAAGTTAAAGAAAATTTCCAGACTGGTGTGAAGAAACTCGGTATGACAGCCATTCTGGAGTAAGCCAGCAACTCTGATGAGAGCAGGCTAAAAGAAGAAGCTGATTGAATTATAGTGATTTGCATATATTGAGAGGAACATTAAAAATTGGGAATAATTTGAGGAAGCATTAATGATAAGTATATAGAAAACCAAGCAGATGAAAACGCATGATCATTATTAGCTTCACTTCAAAACGTTCTGCAAGGAAAAAAAAGAAGAGGAAGTAGTCATAGTATACAACAGTGCTCTGCTATGAAAATATTTACATGGTCCTAAACATGTAAACCTGCAATATTGACCTAACTCAAAAGTCTAACTCTATTTAAAGGATGGGATTGTGTAGGAATTGTGGTGAAAAGCAGAGCTGGTGTAAAAGAGCTAAATCTTCATTGTCCATGATGGGAATGCTTCAAAATGAAAATTAAGAAACAGCAGTCAAAGCACGTTTTTAAATTAAAAAGTTGAGAAGATGGCCAAATAAGAACAGTTCTGGTCTGCAGCTCCCAGTGTGATCAAAGCAGAAGATGGGTGATTTCTGCATTTTCAACTAAGGTACCTGGTTGATCTCACTGGGATTTGTTGGATACTGGGTGCAGCCCAAAGAGGGCGAGCCGAAGTAGGGAGGGGCATCACCTTACCCATGAAGCACAAGGGGTCAGGGATTTCCCTTTCCTAGCCAAGGGAAGCCGTGACAGACTGTACCTGGAAAAACAGGACTCTCCTGCCCAAATCCTGGGCTTTTCCCAAGGTCTTAGCAACCGGCAGACAAGGAACTTCTCCCCTGTGCCTGGCTTAGTGGGTCCCACGCCCACACAGCCTTGCTCACTGCTAGCCCAGCAGTCTGAGATCGAACTGCGAGGCAGCAGACTGGCTGGGGGAGGGGAGTCCACCATTGTTGAGGCTTGAGTAGGTAAACAAAGTGGTTGGGAAGCTCAAACCGGGTGGAGCCCACTGCAGCTCAACAAGGCCTACTGCCTCTAGACTCCATCTCTGTGGTCAGGGCATAGCTGAACAAAAGGCAGCAGGCAACTTCTGCAGACTTAAACTTCCCCGTCTGACAGCTCTGAAGAGAGCAGTGGTTTTCCCAGCATGGCGTTTGAGCACTGAGAATGGACAGATTGCCTCCTCAAATGGGTCCCTGACCCCCATGTAGCCTAACTGGGAGACACCTCCCAGTAGGGGCCAGCAGACACCTCATATAGGTGGCTGCCCCTCTGGGACAAAGCTTCCAGAGGGAGGATCAGGCAGCAATATTTGCTGTTCTACAATATTTGCTGTTATGCAGTCTCCGCTGGTGATACCCAGGCAAACAGGGTCTGGAGTGGACCTCCAGCAAACTTGAACAGACCTGCAGCTGAGGGACCTGACTGTTAGAAGGAAAACTAACAAACAGAAAGGAATAGCATCAACATCAACAAGAAGGTCATCTATACCAAAACCCCATCTGTAGGTCACCAACGTCAAAGACCAAAAGTAGATAAAACCACAAAGATGGGGAGAAAGCAGAGCAGAAAAGCTGAAAATTCTAAAAATCAGAGCACCTCTTATCCTCCAAAGGATCAACTTCTTCTTCAGGAAGAAGTTGAATCCCTTAGTAGACCAATAACAGGCTCTGAAATTGATGCAATAATTAATTGCCTGCCATCCAAAAGAAGTCCAGGACCAGACAGATTCACAGCTGAATTTTACCAGAGGTACAAAGAGGAGCTGGTAGCATTCCTTCTGGTACCTATTCCAATCAATAGGAAAAGAGGGAATCCTCCCTAAATCATTTGATGAGGCCAACATCATCCTGATACTGAAGACTGGCAGAGACACAACAAAAAAAGAGAATTTAAGACCAATATCCCTGATGAACATCAATGCAAAAATCCTCAGTAAAATACTGGCAAACCAAATCCAGCAACATATCAAAAAGCTTATCCACCACGATCAAGTCAGCTTCATCCCTGGGATGCAAGACTGTTTCAACATATGCAAATCAATAAATGTAATCCATCACATAAACAGAACCATGACAAAAACCACATGATTATCTCAATAGATGCAGAAAAGGCCTTCAACAAAATTCAACAGCCTTTATGCTAAAAACTCTCAATAAACTAGGTATTGATTGCTACTGTGAATAGTGCCACAATAAACATATGTGTGCATGTGTCTTCATCGTAGCATGATTTATAATCCTTTGAGTATATATCCAGTAATGAGATTGCTGGGTCAAATGGTAATTCTAGTTCTAGGTCCTTGAGGAATCGCCACACTGTCTTCCACAATGATTGAACTAATTTACACTCGCACACTGCTTATCACTGTTGTGGTAGTTTCTCAGCAAACTATCACAAGGACAGAAAACCAAACACCGCATGTTCTCACTCAACAAAATTCAACAGCCCTTCATGCTAAAAACTCTCAATAAACTAGGTATCTCAAAATAATAAGAGCTATTTATGACAAACCCCAACCAATATCATACTGAATAGGCAAAAACCAGAAGCATTCCCTTTGAAAACTGGCAAAAGACAAAGATGCCCTCTCACCATTCCTATTCAACATAGTGTTGGAAATTCTGGCCAGGGCAATCAGGCAAGAGAAAGAAATAAAAGGTATTCAATCAGGAAATGAGGAAGTCAAATTTTCTCTGTTTGCAGATGACATGATTGTATATTTAGGAAACCCCATCATCTCATTCCAAAGTCTCCTTAAACTGATTAACAACTTCAGCAAAGTCTCAGGATACAAAATCAATGTGCAAAAATCACAAGCATTCCTATACACCATTAAAAGAAAAACAGAGAGCCAAATCATGAGTGAATTCCCATTCGCAACTGCTACAAAGAGAATAAAATACCTAGGAATCCAACTTACAAGGGATGTGAAGGACCTCTTCAAGGAGAACTATAAACCACTGCTCAACTAAATAAGACACAAACAAATGGAAAAATATCCACGCTCATGGATAGGAAGTATAAAAATCATGAAAATGGCCATACTGCCCAAAGTAATTTATAGATTCAATTCCATCCCCATCAAGCTACCAGTGACTTTCTTCACAGAATTTGAAAAAGCTACTTTAAGGTTCATATGGAACCAAAGAAGAGCCCACATTGCCAAGACAATCCTAAGCAAAAAGAACAAAGTTGGAGGTATCATGCTACCTGACTTCAAACTATACTACAAGGCTACAGTAACAAAAACAGCATGGTAATGGTACCAAAACAGATATATAGACCAACGGAACAGAACAGAGGCCTCAGAAATAACACCACAAATTGACAACCATCTGATCTTTGACAAACCTGACAAAAACAAGAAATAGGGAAAGGATTCCCTATTTAATAAATGGTGCTGGGAAAACTGGCTAGCCATATGTTGAAAGCTGAAACTGGATCCCTTCCTTACACCTTAAACAAAAATTAATTCAAGATGGCTTAAAGACTTAAATGTTAGACCTAAAACCATAAAAACCCTAGAAGAAAACCTAGGCAATACCATTCAGGACATAAGCATGGCCAAGGACTTTCTGACTAAAACAACAAAAGTAAGGAAAACAAAAGCCAAAATAGACAAATGGGATCTAAATAAAGAGCTTCTGCACAGCAAAAGAAACTACCATCAGAGTGAACAGACAACCTACAGAATGGGAGAAAATTTTTGCAATCTACCTGTCTGACAAAGGGCTAATATCCAGAATTTACAAAGAACTCAGACAAATTTACAAGAAAAAATCAAACAACCCCAACAAAAACTGGGCAAAGGATATGAACAGACACTTCTCAAAAGAAGACAACCATGCAGCCAACAGGCACATGAAAAAATGCTCATCACCACTGATCATCAGAGAAATGCAAATCAAAACTACAATGAGATACCATCTCACACCAGTTAGAATGGCAATCATTAAAATAGCAGGAAACAACAGATGTTGGAGAGGATGTGGAGAAATAGGAATGCTTTTACACTGTTGGTGGGAGAGTAAATTAGTTCAATTATTGTGGAAGACAGTGTGGCGATTCCTCAAGGATCTAGAACTAGAATTATCATTTGACCCAGCAATCTCATTACTGGGTATATACTCAAAGGATTATAAATCATGGTGCTATAAAGACACATGCACACGTATGTTTATTGTGGCAGTACTCACAATAGCAAACACTTGGAACTAACCCAAATGTCCATCAATGATAGACTAGATTAAGAAAATGTGGCATATATACACCATGGAATACTATGCAGCCATAAAAAGGATGAGTTAATGTCCTTTGTAGGGACATGGATGAAGCTGGAAACTTCAGCAAACTATCACAAGGACAGAAAACCAAATACCACATGTTCTCACTCATAGGTGGCAATTGAACAACGAGATCACTTGTACACAGGGTGGGGAACATCATACACCAGGGCCTGTAGGAGGGTTGGGGGCTGGGGGAGGGATGGCATTAGGAGAAATGCCTAATGTAAATGATGAGTTGATGGGTGCAGCAAACCACCATGGCACACGTATACCTATGTATCAGACCGGCATGTTGTGCACATATATCCTAGAACTTAAAGTATAATAAAAATAAATAAATAAAATTATAAAGCAAAAAAAGTAAAATAAAATAAAATAAAATTAGAAAAAAAATAGAAAATAAAAATTTGAAAGGGGTTGCTATGGGAGAGAGGAAAATGATGAGGCAAAATGGGGAGGAATATTGCACTTTGTCACAATAAGCCATGTGGAACAGCAGGGTCATTTAAACCTTGTGCTTGTATACATCTAATAGAAACAAAAAATTAATTCTTAACTTCTGAAATCTGGTTGATAAAACAGTCATTCAAAGGAAGTGTACTACCTGAGGCATCTGTGGGCATGGAGTTGAGGGCTACTTGACCCCTCAGTTCCAACTGACTCTGGTGTATCATCTACACTCTTCATCCTATGGTGTCTCCTTTATGTATTAGTGTAGCTCTTACACAACACTTACTATGTGCTATTAGTAATTCAGTTAAGCCTCACACAGACTCTATGTGGTAGGCACTATTATTATCTCCAGTTTATGAATGAGGAAGCTGAGGCAGAATGGAGTTAGGTAGCCTCCTGTGGTCAGCCAGGTAATAAGCAGGTGCTGATATTCCCACTCATACAGAACAGCTCTCTGTGTTGCTCAGCACAGAGGGTTAGGGATTTCACCCCAACCAAGATTCACAAAATGAAGGAGTCCCATAAACCAGGAAGAAGGTTAGTTACCGAGCAGCCAAAACCAAAACATGCCCATTACAATTAATATGGTGAGAGCTATGTGAAAATCGCTGCATTTGGTTTTCAGTAAATCTCTGTCAAAAACCAATAACACATCAATGTGCATGGGTGAATAATATCTTTGTTTTTATTAATTATTTTTCAAGTGAAATAAAACAAAAAGAAGCAGTAATCCCACCAGATATCTGATTTTTCCTCAGGTAAGAAAGTAGTTTTAGAGACATTGACTTATTCAAAATAGGTGCTAATTAATGCTCTAGAAAGCTATGTTCTGTTCATTCTTGAATATATTATGAAGGAATTATCTGAGTGATTAGGGAATTGGACAAGAACTAGGACCTGCAGCTCAGGGTAATTTCTAAATCATCCTAATGACAGGGATTTTCTTTTTAATTTTCATTTTCTTTTTTTTTCTTTGTTTACTTTAGGTGGTTAAAAATAAAGAGAATTTAAATTTAAGATATCTTTAAATTTGAGTGAAATTTCTCTTCTCAGTCATGTCTCATTTTTAAAAATATGTATCATCTAGAAATATCCATAACTTGGTATGCATTTTTCCATTTTTCTACATTTCCTCAGTGATGCAATATATTTTTTACCAAAATAAAATTATTCTATTCATATTGAGCTGCAATGTACTTTATTTCTTCTAAAATACATAATGTACACCTTTCCAGATCAGGAAACTTTATTGTTTTAAATAACTACATGGTACTGCATGACACAAAGCTGTCAGTGTTCATTCATCACTTCATTGCTAATAAACATATAGATTATCTCCGATCACTTTATCTATTAGCAACAATGCATAATGATCATCTTTGTACAAATATATTATAGATGCATATTTTTAATTCTGTAAGATATGGTCTAGAATCGGTCTTTTAAAATACAAATTAGATCATATTATTTTTTGCTTCAAACCTTCAAGTGTCTTCCCCATCACTTAGAATAAGATTCAGACTCCTTTTTCATGGCCTCAAAGTACCATACCACCTGCCCTTGCCAGCTCATACAAGACTACTCTCACCACTCTCCCTCTTCATCTCTGTGATCCAGCCTTATTGGCCCTTTCCACACATACACCAAGCTCACCCTTTTTAGAGCTTTGCACTTGCTGCTCCTGCTGCCTGGAATCTGCTGTAAGGCTAGCTCCCTCTCAGCAGTAAGCTCTCATCATAAAAGGTATCGCCTCAGAGATGCCCACCCCACATACAGTAACTTCACCTACCCTTAGTGCTTCCATCACATGCTGTCTCTCAAAAAGGACATCACATTCTTAGGCTTTGCTATGCCTAGCATGGCTTAACCCTAATTGCTCAGCTTATGAATCTTAGAGCCTTGAGCCTGACTTTGAGGCAAGAGGATCCATTGATGGACCATGTCAGCTACACCCAAGGAGCACTGAGACCATCGGCTCCAGTCCAAAACAAGAAGCTTGGCATGTCCCCAGATGGTGTGACATTTCAGTCTCCCTTCCAAGGTACTTCAAAGAGACCCACCAAAATGCCTGAGAGTGAATTTTCTTGTGACCTTGGTAGATGGATACCACTCCAGATTTTATTTGATTTAAAATCATTTTTAAATGTATTCTTTCTTCTATAGACATAAAAGAGAACTTGAGGAGAGCATGGCTAATATTTTGTATATTATAGACTAAGTACAGAAATTCAGAAGAAACCAGCACCACATCGTTTTGTCCCTCCAATTTTGATCTTCTAGATGTACATGTATTAGATTTATGGACAACAATATTAAAACTTTTAAATAGGTCCGAAATTATTATGTCCAAGTTGAAGATTAAAGAACTGATTAGACAAGAATAATGCTGCTTTCATTGTCAGCATTAGTGAGAAATGGCCTATAGAGTTAACCTATATACTGGTACTAAATATTATAGATTATGGTAATAATATTAGATATAGACATTTTCTTTTCAGTTGGAGAAATAACCCAGAGGAAAGTGCCTTTCTCTGCCTAGTATTCTCTGCATGAGCTTTGGCAGAACCCTAAACAACGTATCTTATTCAATACTCTTAACACTAATTTGGTCTAAGTAAATAACATTCAAGAAGTTGTCAGGTTGTCCTGGACACCGGAGACATTTCTACCTGCAATGGTAGGAAGAGAAATAAATGCATTTGATGTAGGAGCTGAATCAGGATGCTAGATCAGGAGAAATATATCTTCATTATGGATGGCACATAGTTTCTGCTATCAACTAAATTAAAAATGCTCTTGAAATGTTGAACATGGGGAATTTTGCTTCCTAAAATCCAGATAGGTTTGCTTTTATAAACTACTGATAATAATGCAAGAAAAGAAGTCTAATCAACCACATTTTTTAAGTATTGGCTCCATTATGGCACATTTAAAGAAAGCAATTTTTGTGATTGGATGATATATTGTAAAACATATTAAGGATAGGAAAACAATGCACACTTTTGCCTTTGAGATATTGAGTTACGTAGTTCCATAATTACTGACTTACAAGCACCAGTAGGATTAGACACACCTAACTCATTTAAGCCAAGATGCAGCCACAGCAACCATTTTCCATGAAGCAAGAAACAAGCTACACGTTATTGTCCAGCCTATTTAAAGTGTCTGATGATGAAGTAGCCAAAAATGTTATATACAAATTCAAAAATATAGCTGCAATATTTCATGACACAAACAGTTGTTCTTGTTGTTGTTGTTTGTTTTTTTGAGACAGGGTCTCGCTCTGTCGCCCAGGCTGGAGTGCAGTGGTATGATCTCAGCTCACTGCAACCTCTGCCCCTCAGCTCAAGCGATTCTCCTGCCTCAACCTCCCAAGTAGCTGGGATGACAGGCACCTGCCACCACACCTGGCTAATTTTTGTATTTTTAGTAGAGATGAGGTTTCACCATGTTGACCAGGCTGGTGTTGAGCTCCTGACCTCAAGTGATCTGACAGCCTCAGCCTCCCAAAGTGCTGGGATTACAGGCATGAGTCAGGGTGTCTGACCTTAATTCTTCGTTTAATAAGCATTCTTACGAATAAAAAAAGAGAAAAAGATAAATGACCCAATAGAAAAAGAGACTAAAGGAAAGGACAGGAAATTCACCAAAAAAGAAGAGTAAATCACCAATAAGTATGTTTAAAATATGCAACCCTAGTAAATGGAAACAATGAGATAAGATTTTTCTCCTATTCCCATAATATAAGCAACTTTTTAAAAAGATAATACTAAGTTTTATTTCCACTCTTGATCACCTTGCCAGAAAGCAATTTGGCAATTTTCAGCAAAAGTTGGAATACTTTTTATTCATTTCCAGCTATTCTGTGTGGACCCTGTGCTAGGCATGGGACAAAAAATGTTGAAAAAGGCTCAGCACATTGACTCCACCAAAGGCAGGAGTACAAAAGGGAAAGTGGGCTGCTACGGTAAATCACACTGATTTTTTTAAAAATGAGTAAGAGTCAGCAAGTTGATTGGAGGTAGTGAGGGACAGGGAAGGTTTCTACAAAGTTAATCACTAAAAGCTGCCAAGGCCGTTTAACGGAACTAACATAATTACTAACCAACTCCCAGCGCAACTGAGGTAATATAAACAAATTTTTTTAGGGTGCTGGAAGGCTAAACTAAAAGTGGTCCCCAAAGGATTTTATAAACATGGGGTCAGGGCACAAGCTGCAAACTAGAAGGGCACATTCTTGGGACCCTCCAGTTACGCCTAATACTTGCAAAACATGAAAGAAATAATGTCTCTGTTCTCCCTGCCCCCACATTCCAGGTCCTGTTCACATTACCCCCTTAGTGTGTGATTTACTGTGCTGCTTTTAAAATGCAGATTTTTTCAAGGTTTTATTGTTAACATTAGCATTTAAGTCATTAGAATTGTAGCCTCCTCCACATACTTACAGAAATTAACCACATATTCCCAGTGTCAGTCCACACAGCACTCAACTGCAGGTTCTAAGCTTTAAGTTTTTGTTCATTTAACACTAATTTGCAGAAATTGGGTTTTCAGACTAATGTACAGTCCGTTCTTTTTTAGCTTTATTATCCATTCTTAGAACATTTTTCTTTCATACCTGCCTTCTTTCTTTTTGTATTTGATTTGAATACTATCGATTGCAATTGTGGGATATATGCATGTGTGTGTTTAATGCACACTAAGAAATTGCAAATCAAAGAATTATAAAGAGAATGTGAGTGTATACAACTCTTTTCTTAGAGCACAGCTCTGATAGATGCTAAAAAAGATTTTTACTAAATGAAAGAAAAATACCAATATAACAAATTAGATAGGCTGCTGTAATTGGCAGGTGTTGGGTTTTCAATGGAGACAAAAGACAGTACATTTTAGACCTACTTTTTTCCTTGGGTCTAATTGAAAATTTGGTTCATTGTAAGAACTCACATGGTAGGGGATAGCATCTATCCCAGTTCTTTTAACTGTCAAAATAGAGTTTCCATCAGTCGCTGCCTAAGGGAGCTATGACATGGATGGAAAAATGCCACAAACTATTAAAGCAAACTTTAGTTTTTTGGCTGCCCCAGCATCTTCCCCTTTTTCTCCTGCTGAGGAGTTGGTTCACTGTGGTCTTGTATGGAATATTCCATGAAGAATACTGACAATGTATGGGATTGGTCATGGTATGAACAATTTTCATGGATGGAAATACAAAGGCCAGTGTTAAATGAGAGCCTTTATAGTGGCTTTGAACAGTAATAAATTCCGATGAACAGTCTCCCACCCCTGCGGACCATCTTAATCTTTTTCAGGCACACATTGGATATCTTACCGAAGAAGCAGCCGTCCTCCAAGGGACAGAAGGAAAGAACAAAACCGATGGCCTTTCATTCAAGCTGAGAGACAAAATTCACTTCAGTTTCACAAAATGGTGTTTGGACATGAACCAAATGAAAAATTCTTTTCATAGTTGGCCCAATGACATGCCACCTGAAATTACCAAGCTTGCTTTTCATGTTGTCTTTGTATGCATGAGGGCAAGCTAGAGCAATAAACTGCTAGATATTATGATTTATTTTATAGTGTAACCCAAAGCAACATGATCTCTCGTGTATAATAGAAGATAATATGACTCTTTGAAGCAGAGAGAAGAAAAGGGAGAATAAGGTCTGGTGGCATTAAAATTGAGGGCAAGTAATTTGTCGCCGTAAGGGTTTCAAGTATTATAGTCCATGAAAGCCTTAACTCTGCTTGGAATGTGGTAAGGTGGCCAGGCATGTTGTGAAATACTTCTCTGGTAGGAGCTCTGAGCTGACAAGTTGCACAAAGAAAAGTTGCAAATTAGAAGCTTATTTCTTGCCAACATGTCAGGGGTGGTCCTCAGCCTAATAATCTGAAGGAGACAGGGCCTTGGAAGAAGCAGCGGCAGAAGAGGTGGGCTTCTAATTCAGAGGAGAAAATGGGCTTGAAAAACCTAATCTGGATTTTAGCTCAAATTTACCAAAGTCTCCTAAAGTTGATGGGCAAGGACCTTGGAAGGAGGCAAGGAACTGAATAGAATGAGCTAGAGCTTTGAAGTCAGACAGACTGTCGTTTGAACTCTTTCTTCATTACCTACTAAGTGTAGGACCTGGGTAAATTTCTTAGCTTCTCTGAGTCTCAGCCTCTTCTCTGTTAGATGGGTATAATAATACGTACCCCAAACCAAACACCGCATGTTCTCACTCATAGGTGGGAACTGAACAATGAGATCACTTGGACTCAGGAAGGGGAACATCACACACCGGGGCCTATCATGGGGAGGGGGGAGGGGGGAGGGATTGCATTGGGAGTTATACCTGATGTAAATGACGAGTTGATGGGTGCAGCAGACCAACATGGCACAAGTATACATATGTAACAAACCTGCACGTTATGCACATGTACCCTACAACTTGAAGTATAATAATAATAAATAAATTTAAAAAAAAATAAATAATACGTACCCCTCAGCATCGTTTTAAAGATTAAGTGAGGTAATACGTAGCTTTCAGCATTGTTAAAAGGATTAAATGGGATAACACAGAGGCAGATCAGTGCAGTGCCTAACCCATGCTGATTCCTTCTTTACCTATTCACCTTACCTATTCCTTCTTTACCTATTCCTTCTTTACCTATTCACTGCAAAATCAGATGGTTCTACCACTTTTTCTTGTAAAGCAATTTTCTCTTACTAAGTATTAATCTTCTATAATTTCTGGGTTATATATTGACAACTCAATCGTGTATTTTGCACTTTTTCTATATCTTGCCATGTATGGGAGTGTCTTGTGGTTTGTTGTTGTTGTTGTTGTTAATTTCAATAACAAGTCCTCCTCTAGGAAAATCACAATGACTCAATTGTGATTTCTACTTAAAATGTACGCCCTGAATCAGTGCAAAGTGGTCAAAACATGAAATAAAGGAGATATAAAGAAGAATTAGCATTAAGCACACTGTTTGCAACTAAAATACACAACTGTGGTTTAAGGAATTATTTCCTAGTAGTAAAATTATTTATGCAGACATACGTGTTTTTTTTTTTTTTTTTGATCAAGAATGGCAGTGAATGTCTCTCTAAGCAGTTTTATTGCTCACGTCCAGACTAAAAGGAGCTGTAGCTTGTTTAACAGTAATCACCTTGTTTTGTTTCATTGCTACCAAACTATACACAATACTGAAATTAGACACATCTAATCCCCACATTTCACAGACGAATAAACTGATTCTCTGGAAGATGTTAGACCTGCACAGTTATTGGGTGTCTGAGGCACAACACAAACCTGGGTCTCTTCTCACAACCTTGGGCTCTTTTTTTCCTTTTTTTTTTTTCTGAGTTGCTATTTCAGATTCCCCCAAACAAACTCCTCTGCTATCATTACAAGCTAGATACACCTAAGCATTTCCTGAAGTTTTGAAAATGTCCCAGTGCTTTCTGATATGGCTTCCACAGAAGCCATGTTTTCATGTTTGATGACACCGGAAAAAAATACTTTATGCAAATGTGAAGCCAGTAAATGGTTATTGTGGAACAGCCATCCAACATTCAATCCCAGGAGGTATAAATAAGTACAGAAAAAACGACCACTCTTTCGAATGATCAGCCCTCTTGAGGTTTCCCTCATCACCAACCATAAATAGCACTTGCTCTTCCACTCATTTGTGGCCTGGTAATGCATGCCACCAAGAATTAGGAATTTCTCATTTCTAAAGCTGGTTTGGCCACCCACTTGCTGTGGGGCCTTGGACAAGTCATTTGGTAACTTTTTCAATCTTAATCAAAGAGTAAAATCTTCACTTGCACTGTGAAAATGACCTTATTCACATTCACACTTACTAAGGATTCTCATTTTCTAAGCTGATTTTTTTTTTAAGTGGCACTATCATGTCACATAGATCAAAAAACTAGCAATGTAATCATACCATCCAAACATAGTAAGATTGGAATGCAGGAAAGAAAATAGAACAAACTCTTAAAAACATTGCAACTGAAAATAGAAACTTAGTAATGAGTATTCTTCCAAATTATGCTATTAAAAGCAAGGCTCTAATAAGCACTAATTTTCCATAGAAATTTATCACTTCTCCATTAAAACAAAGTTCTGGCATGAAGCTTCTTTAGGAAGCTCCAGGAACATAGCCTTCATTCTCGGGCTAAGTCAGGAATACTTTCTCTACAATCTCACAATCCCTTGATTATGCCAATGTAACTTCACTTATCACATTGAATTATAATGATTTGTTCTTATCTCTGTAGCTTCCAGGAGACTTGAACTGTTAAGGCAGGAATCATTTCTTATTCATCATGCTAAACCCACTGCCTGGCACAAAATAGGTATCAAATACATAGCTTCTTGATCTACAAAAAATATGGACTAGATGGTTGTTTATGGAGGAAGCTATCCAATTCTATTCTCATAGCCAGTGGAGAAATGAAATAGCTTTCCTAGGAGAGTTTTATTTTCTCAACTTATAAAAAGAGACCAATAAGGAACTGGACTTCTACGAACAATATTTCAGCATCTTCCAGCTATCTTCATCTTAGGTCCCTGAGATAGTACTCTACGTATGGCTATATTCTGTTGACACACAGACACACACACACACACACACACACACACACACACACACAACAGAAGACATCCAAAAAGAATAAATATTAAAATTCTTATAGAGTTATAGGTGTGTGGTAATCAGGGAAAGATTAATTTAACCCTTTTCAATAAGAACTACAGATTTTAGTCCAGGGAACATAACACAGTTGCTAAAAGACAGTGGGAGACAAGTTAATATATCCAAATGAAGAGGTCAGCTGGCACACAGAAAATCCCCACTGCTGGAAGAATTTATCACTGTTGACTGTGGCGAGGTCAAAAGTCCCTTGTTCCTTCTTGGAAAGATGACATTTCTCCCGTACATTATTTTCTGTGTGTGTTGGAATTGCTTGCTGTAGAAATTTGAGTATTGATAACCTAAGGACGCTGAAGAAAACATTCATTCACAACTGTTTATTATAAATATTTATCTTTGGCTGGTAGATAAATTCAAGATGATATGACAAGTTTACTTTTTGTGGAACAAAAAAACATAGTAAAGACAAATATGTAGGAAATAAACACAGGAGATATATTATTTTTTTCTGTTGACTTATACAATATTATTTGGAAAACTGTAGTATATCTTTTGTTGTACTCTCATGTAAGAAAACACAACACTAGTTTGTTACTCACTAACATCCCACTCTCAATTCTTTCTCCTTTGCAAGATGGGGAAGAGAACTAATCTTTGCCACAGTTTCCAGCAAGTCTGGGTCACCATCAGCATCACTATCTGCCCTCAACCACCACTGAAGCCTAGGTGCTACTTGGGACCTCCTGTCAGCAACCCAGGAGCTCCTCCCATGGGAGGGGTGACATTTCACAAACGAGAGAGTGTAGGTATAGGGATAGAGAAACCAAAGAAAGTGAGGAAGATAGGGGAAAGATGCCAGAATATTGTCCACATGACCCCTTCCTTGTGTGGGTCCCAATCTTTAGGAACTTGTCCTTTCTGAAATTCAGGAAGAATTCCACATTAACTAGAACTTTAATCTCTGTCCTTGTTTATTACAATTCTTTTAGGAATTTGTCCTGACAATTTAAGATAAAAAAAATTGCATATACTCAAATAATCTTCTATACTAGTCTTTGGGAGATGAATGAACAGAACAAAGGAAAACTTGGTTCCTGTGGGGCTCTCTGCCTGCTGAGCACATGATGCTGTGAAGTTTGGAGGTGTGCTGTAATCTCTGCCTAGCCAAGAGGTGTGGGGAGAAAGTCCAGGAACTAGAGGATCATTCTGAAGTGGACAAGCAAGAAAACAATGAGTCTAAACCTTTCCACTAACTCTGCATGTTAGAGAATGTGGACCAAAGAAATAAGGCAAAAGGTCCAACTATTAGAAGGTGCAGGGGAGGGAAGAGGCATGGAACATAAACAGAAGCCCAGACAGTGCTACAGCAGTGTCACAAACTGAGACTGCAGCCTGAAAACCACAAAGGAGTCTTCATGTGCAAACAGGATCTAAAGCCTAGCACATCATCCACCATTTGTTTCCATCCATCCAACACCCACGGAGGAGCAGGGGGGTGACACAGAACACTGGGCATCTGTCGCCATGTGATCTGTTTAATGTAAAATTCAGTACATCACATAGATTTACCTTTATACCCAAATTTCATTTATTTTTAACTTTTTAGGAAAAATATTGTGCTTATTCCTCTATGTAATAAATTGTGCTTATAGCATGCTTCCATGTGTACTAAGATTTTGAAGCTCAATGACTCTCCAGATATAATTTGATTGGAAATTAATCATCCCAAATATAATGATCCCAACATCAAGAATAATGTGAAATTTGTAAATAGTAGAATTTATAATGATTTTTCTTTCTTTAAATTATCCACAAGCCTTGACCAAATAAGTGAGAAAAAATTCTTAGCCCCCTCCTTTGTCTCCAGGTTGAGGCTAAGTTATGAGTAGTTGGTAATCAAGTCATTCAAAAAATAATAATATTCGCTTTTATATGTGCTTGGAATACCAACTGAGCTTCTTGTAAAAACTTCAGCTGTTAGTAGAAGACCTGAAACAGGTTTTTCTCATTTAAGAGGCTATAATTTTCAAGCTCATTTCTCAATATGTGGAATTTATGAAAAACAACTCATTGGGTATTATTTTTGCCATGCAAATAAGGATGGTTCATGGGAATGTTTAAATTTTCTTCCCCAACCACTACTTTAAAAAGTCCCCTGGTTAAAGAGATCACTTTCCTGTGCACTTTTCGCATTGACATGGAAGGTGCCCTATAAGAATTCCCTCCAGTTTTTTCCATCCTGTGTCTCTCTGTCCTATAACCTGAAGCTACTACATTGCATGGCATGCTTCAGGTCTTTACTCACAATTTACTAAACAAAACCCAGATTCCGTGTAAGACTGATTTTTCTCCCCCGTTTGTCTACTACAATACTAGAAAAGAGGAAATTAGGTCAAAATTAAAACCGACAATGGTTTGGGAGTGCTGTTAGATTTAGTATCCTTACCCTCTAAAACAGACATACTTTGTTTTATTGCACTCCTCTTTATGGTGCACCATCGATACCGCATTTCTCACGGATTGAAGGTTTGTGGCAACCTGCACAGAGCAAGGGAAAATCAGCGCTATTTTTTTCCAAAAATATCCTAACTTTGTCTCTGTGTCACATTTTGGTAATTCTCACAATATTTCAAACTTTTCATCATTATTATATTTGTCATAGTGATCTATGATCAGTGATCTTTGATGTTACCGTTGTAATTGCTTTATGGTGCCATAAACTGCACCCACATAAAAGGAGAACTTAATCGATAAATGTTGTGTGTATTGTGACTGCTCCACCAACCAGCCATTCCCCATTTCTCTTCTTCTTCTCCAGCCTCTTTATTCCCTGAGACGTGACAATATTGAATTTAGGTCAATAAATAATCCTACAGTGGCCTCTCAGTGTCCAGGTGAAAGGAAGAGTTACGTGTCTCTCACTTTAAATCAAAAGCTAGAAATGAATCAGCTTAGTGAGGAAGACATGTAGAAAGCAGAGATGCCCCCCAAAAAGAGACCTTTTGCCCCAAATGTTAGCCAAGTTGCAAATGCAAAAGAAAAGTTCTTAAATGAAATTGGAAGTGCTATTCTGGTGAACACATGATTGATAAGAAAGCAAAACAGCCATGTTGCTGATACAGAGAAAATTTTAGTGGCCCAGAGAGGCCACTAAAACCAGCCACAACATTCCCTTATGCCAAGACCTTATCCAGAGTAAGGCCCAACTCTCTTCAATTCTATGTAGGCTGGGAGAGATGAGGAAGCTTCAGAAGAAAAGTTTGAAGCTAGCCGAGGTCGGCTCATGAGGTTTAAGGAAAGAAGCCATCTCCATAACATAAAAGTGCAAGGTGAAGTAGCAAGTGCTAATGCAGAAGCTGCAGCAAGTTGTCCAGAAGATCTAGCTAAGATAATTGATGAAGGTGGCTATACTAAGCAGCAGACTTTTTAATGCAGACAAAACAGCCTTTTATTGGAAAAAAGTCATCTGGGACTTTCATAGCTAGAGAGGAGAAGTCAAAGTCTGGCTTCAAATCTCAAAAGACAGGTTGAATCTCTAGTTAGGGGCTAATGAAGCTGGTGACTTTAAGCTGAAATCAGTGCTCACTTACTATTCTTAAAATCCTAGGGCCCTGGCCAGGTGCAGTGACTCAATCCTGTAATCCCAGCAGTTTGAGAGGCAGAGGCGGGTGGATCACCTGAGGTTGGGAGTTCGAGGCCAGCATGACCAATATGGAGAAACCCCGTCTCTACTAAAAACACAAAAATTGGCCAGGTGCAGTGGCTCACGCCTGTAATCCCAGCACTTTGGGAGGCCGAGGCAGGCGGATCACAAAGTCAGGAGATGGAGACCATCCTGACTAACACAGTGAAACCCTGTCTCCACTAACAATACAAAATAATTAGCCGGGCGTGGTGGCAGGCACCTGTAGTCCCAGCTACTAGGGAGGCTGAGGCAGGAGAATGGCGTGAACCTGGGAGGCAGAGCTTGCAGGGAGCCGAGATAGGGCCACTGCATTCCAGTTTAGGTAACAGAGCAAGAGTCCGTCTCAAAAAAAAATTAATTTAATTAATTAATTAATTAATTAGCTGGGCATGGTGGTGCATGCCTATAATCCCAGCTACTCAGGAGGCTGAGGCAGGAGATTCACTTGAGCCCGGGAGGCGGAGGTTGTGGTGAGCCAAGATCGTGCCATTGCACTCGAGCCTGGGCAACAAAAGTGAAACTCTGTCAAAACAACAAAACAAAACAAAACAAAATCCTAGGGCTCTAAATAATTATGCTAAATCTACTCTCCTTGTGCTCTAGAAATGGAAAAACAAAACCTGGATGAAAACATATCTGCTTACACCATGGTTTATAAAATATTTGAAGCCCACTATTGAGACCTGCTTCTCAGAAAAATTTTTTTTTTCAAAAAATATTACTCATTGAAAATGGACATAGTTACCCAAGAGCTCTGATGTAAATAGATAAGGGAATGAATGTTGTTGTCATGCCTGCTAACAAAACATCCACTGTAGCCCATGAATTGAGGAGTCATTTTGATTTTCATGTCTTATTATTTAAGAAATACATTTCATAAGGCATTAGCTGCCACATATAGTGATTCCTCTGATGGATCTGAGCAAAGTGAATTGAAACCCTCTAGAAAAGACTCACCAAATGCCAGTGAAAACATTTGTGATTCATAGGAGGAGGTCAAAATATCAACATTAACAAGAGTTTGGAAGAAGTTGATTCTAACCTTCCATGGATGACTTTGAAAAGTTTAAGACTTCAGGGAAGGAAGTCACCATAGCTGTGACAAAAATAGCAAGAGAACTACAATTAGAAGTGGAGGCTGAAGATATGACTGAATTGTTACAATCTCATGATAAAACTTTAACAGACAAGGAATTGGCTCTTATGAATGTGCAAATAAAGTGTTTTTTTGAGATGGAATATGCTCCTGGTGAAGATGCTGTGAATGTTGTTGAAATGACAAACAAGTATTTAAAATATTACATCAACCTAGTTGCTAAAGCAATAGCAGGGTTTGAGAGGACTGACTCTAATTTGGAAAAAAGTTTGACTGTGAGTAAAATGCTATCAAACAGCATCACATGCTACAGAGAAATCTTTTGTGAAAGGAAGAGTCAATCTATGTGCAAACTTCACTGTGGTCTTATTTTAAGAAATTGCCACAGCCACCCTGGCCTTCAGCAGCTACCACCCTAATCAGTCAACAGCCATCAACATCAAGGCAAGACCTTCCACCAGCAAATAGATCATGACTCTCTGAAGGCTCAGATTATCATCGGCATTTTTTAGTAATAAAGTATTTTTAAAGTGAGGCATGTATAGATATATTTTTAGACAAAAGGCTATTGCACACTTAATAGAGTATGGAATAGTATAAACATAACTTTTATATGTACTGAGAAACCAAAAATTCATATGACTTGCTTTATTGCAATCCTCACTTTATTGTGGTGATCTGGTACTGAACTCGCAGTATCTCCAAGGTATGACTGGCTCTTTATAATTATAAAAGGAAGGCTATGCTTAAGCAAAGAAATAGGATTCAAGATTCAAAGACTTTTTTATATGCAAGATATATTCATTAGTTTTTTGAGAATTATAATTTAAAATGTTTTATTGAAATATGTTAATTACTTTTAAATGCTAGATTTAGATTATGTATTTGTAGTCTCATACACTATTCATACAGGATTTTTGCATTTGTTTCTTTTCCAATAAAAGAATTGAAAAAAATTACCTAAGTTATTAATCCTTATTGGAATGCAGCTGAAAACTTAATGTGAAATTGGATGTCTCAACTAACATGCTTAATTAAGGACGAAGAACATGAGTTCTTCTCTATTACACTTAGTCTCAGCAACAATATGAAAATCAGGAAAATATATCTTGAGATTTCAAAAGCGGATGCATACCCCAGATTCTCCAACCTCAGAAAAGCAGTGGGCCTACAGTCGTGGGAGCCAAAGGTCCCCTTGCACTCAGCATGACGTCTACCTTTTCTTCCACTTCTGCTCTGCCTGCTGCTGGAAAGCCCACTCTTTACTCTGAAACACACAAAACTGCTCGTGTGTGGGCACCTTCTTCCACTTTTCCCTGTTTCTAAGTTCATGTAACTGAATCTAGGTTTCTCATGGATTGTATTCAAGTATTTAAAAATGGTAGAATTCGGCTGGGAGCGGTGGCTCAAGCCTGTAATCCCAGTACTTTGGGAGGCCCAGACGGGTGGATCACGAGGTCAGGAGATCGAGACCATCCTGGCTAACACGGTGAAACTCCGTCTCTACTAAAGAAAATACAAAAAACTAGCCAAGCGTGGTGGCGGGCGCCTGTAGTCCCAGCTACTCGGGAGGTTGAGGCAGGAGAATGATGTAAACCCGGGAGGCGGAGCTTGCAGTGAGCTGCGATCGAGTCACCGCACTCCAGCCTGGGCGACAGAGCGAGACTCCATCTCAAAAAAAAAAAAAGGAGTAGAATTCAATGTGTTAGTTGTATTTTCCCTTGTTCTTCATTTTCTGTCAAAAGCAGAGGTTTTCAATCTACAGTTCTCATGCCAAATGATGCTGACCTTTTTTTGTAAAGGTCTTAAGCTAAGAGCTTCTTTTATATTTTTAAAGGGTTGGAAAAGAAGAGGAGGCAGAAGAGGAAGAAAGACAGGAAGAAGGAGAAAAATAAGAAGGGGAAGAGAAAGGGGAGGAAGCAGAGGAAGAAGAAGAGGCTGCCACAGTGTCGGGACAGAGATGGTAAGTGGCCTGGAAAGCCTGAATTATTTTTATAGAAAGATTTTGCAGACCCTTGGTTTAGAGAGATGGCTGCCCTCACTCACAGAATGTGATTTCTTTTTAGATCAGTTAGGACAAGGACATAAGGAAACTTCAAGAACAATGTGACCAAATTGCTCCTTGTCCAAAGGAACTCTTGATTAAAGCCTTTCCTAATTATTTTCCGGAGTGGCAAACACTGTTCATGTGTTTCACTGTTCACTGTTCCCAACAGATATCCTCTCTCAATTTTGATTTAGTTGAGATAACCATATGCTTCAGGGGAGGCTGGGGCCCTCCACATATTCAGGGAGGTAAGTTTGAATAGATCGAGCCAAGGCAATTCTATCTCCTTGCCAGTGATTGATTTGGGACTTGGCACAAGTTGTAAACCTGGTCAATAAAATGTTTAACAGGAAGTCTGCCATGGGATGCTTGAAAATAGTTTACTCTCTTTTAAAAGGGAAGCCAAGGAAAGAACATGCCTTATTTTCTCCCTTTTTCAACAAGGCACCTTTAAGCCTTGTTGGGTGAAGACACACTGCCTAGGATTGCCATTGCCATCCTATAACCCAAAGGCTGCAAATGGCAGAACAGAAAGTCAACCCAAAAAAGAAAAAAATAAAATAAACCCTCAACCTATGTGCTTGGGAATTTGGTATGTAAGACATAAAATGCCTGTATTGTTAAACCTACTTTTAATTGTTTCTTTCCTCTTTTAACCCTAAAGCATTCTGATATACCTTGTATAGGCAACAGCTTGTAGGAAATCTTCTTGGCTATCTCTACTGTTTCACAATAGAAGGTAAAAATTATGAAATGCTGACCTTGTCTTAATGCAATGGAACAACCAATTTATTAATCCATCCCTTCAGAGACACCACCTTTTAATCTAGGGTAAACACATTTATGGATACAGCCTTTATGCATAATTTTTTTCTTTTTTTTTTTTTGAGATGGAGTCTTGCTGTGTCACCCAGGCTGGAGTGCAGTGGCACCAGGCTCACTGCAACCTCTACCTCCCAGGTTCAAGTGATTCTCCTGCCTCAGCCTCCCATGTAGCTGGGATTACAGGCACGCGCCACAACAGCCAGCTGATTGTTTATATTTTTGGTAGAGATGGGGTTTCACCATGTTAGTCAGGCAGGTCTTGAACTCCTGATCTCAAGTGATCCACCCTCCATGGCCTCCCAAAGTGCTGGGATGACAGGCGTGAGCCACCGTGCCCAGCTGATAATTCTTGACTTAGAAGAACTGTCATCAAGAAAGGACTGAATCTTTCTAACTATTAGTAAATAAATGGTTTAAGTTGTGTTCAGAAGAGAAATTAGATATTGACATAATATATCAAGTAGAACACCATGAGTTTCTAAAATGAATTTTGGATAGATGCATCTTTTCACTCACAGATATCTTTGAATAATATGATGGACAAATTTCAATGAATGTTAAATTATTGAGTGCAATTAATTTTAAGAGTCAAGCAAAATTGGCAAAAGGACAGAGCAACTCTTAAAACCCATGAAGCTCACATCTCTACCCCATGCTACCACCTCTCACACTCTCCCCACCCATGCAGACACATTACATACTCCCCTCATCCAGCATGCTGTTGGCCATGTGTGCTACCACACTTGCAAGAAGTTACAATAGTTTATTCTAAATGTCTCGGTTTTTACAGCCTAAATTGAGGCCTTTAGTGGCACTTGGAAATTATTTTTGTGGTTTACTTTTATAGATAACACATTTCCCACCCCTACCCCCTTTCTGCTGGCTCCTTCAGAAATTTGGTTGAGGGAAACCACACAGAATTCTGAAATCTGTAGGCCAGGTGCCCACATCATAGTGACTTGGATCCCCACACTGGTGGCTTTTGGCAAGACATCAAAGTCTGTTCTTTCTCCTATTATCATTCCTAACAGGAAATTTGACTCCAGTGAATATATATAATATTTTCAGTAGCCTTAACTCATAACCCATTAATTACTTTTGGTTTTATTTATTGTGCTTCTGGTATTTCTCTTAAATTTAAAACTCTCCAAGAGTCTTTTAATTTTAATATTATACTATTATTTATGGGAAATTGTAGGGGGGTACTGGTAGTAGTAATAAGGAAAAAATTGTTGAAAAATTCTTGTTACTAATCTCTTCCCAGATCACTGAATTCACCAACTTCCTTTGTTTTATGTCATATGCTATTGTCTTGATTTCAGTCCAGGATCTTTCCTTGGTTCTATCTCAGCACAGCCATAGGCAAGTTACTTAACTCACTTGCTCCCGTGTTCAGTATTCCACACATACATATTCATAAGGCACTAGGAGCCAGACATTTGCAAAGGCCCTGGGGGACTCAGTGATGAACAAGACAGACACAATCCATGTCACTATGGAGCTCACATTCTCATAGAGAGCATAGATCCAAAACAAGAAAAAAAAATGACAATCTGTGGTGTCATAAAGGAAACCAAGGATGAGCCATGAGAAAAAATAGGCCATTTTTCCCCTTGGAGAAGAGATTTGGGGAAGGCCTCTTTGAGGAGATGAGTTGTGAAGGGACAAGAAAGAGATAGCCATATGAACCCTGGAGTTAAGACTATCAGTCACAGTAGTGACTCTGGTTTTCTCAAGTTCATATTGTTGTGCTGTAAGAGCAGAGGCATTCTAACTTTCCAGCAGCTTCCAAGTGGAAGTTTTTATTGCCTTGATGTCTTCCCTTAACAATTGAACAGAACCACGGGGGAGAAAGACCTTTTTTTCAGAGAAGTTGGGGAAGGTAGAATTGGCCTGTGACCTAAGATTTTGTCCAGTGACTTTTCTGTTGGAATGGAATGTCTAAGAAAACCCAAGGAAGAAATGAGGTCACTGAGAAATGTCAGGCAGAAATCACCCAAGGGCAAAACCCACCTGAAAACATTGATTAGCCTCTCCCTTTTCCTCTTTCCTTCACATACTTATCTCTATATACTCACATGGTAGAAGGTCAGATTGTTTTCCTTAAGAAGAATTTTCTCATGTAAAACATTAATACAATCTGAATTGCATAATTTTACCATATTCTATTATCTGAAAATAGTTATAATGATCCAATACTTTCACCCCCATACCATATAAATACAAAGCATTTTTTCTTAGTGGTTGGAATGGTGAACTCCAAAATGATATGTCCATGTCCTCACCCACAAAACCTGTAAATGTGACATTATTTGGAAAAGGAGTCTGCAGATGTTATTAAGTTAAGGATCACAACATCTTGCTGATTTAGGGTGGGCCCTAAATCCAATGACAAGTCTTTCTAAGCAAAGAGCAGGGGAAACAGACACAGCTATAGTCACAGAGGGGAGAAAGGCATGTGACGATGCAGGCAGAGATTAAATGATGCTGCCACAAGCCAAGGTACTCCAGAAGGCTCCAGAAGTTGGAAGATGCAAGAAAAGATTCTCCTTTAGAGCCTTTCAAGGGAGCACCCTGTTACTAACACCTTAATTCAGATTTCTAGCTTCGAGATTTGTGGGAGAAAATATTTCCATGTTTGAAACCACCAAGTTTGTGGTAATTTGTTGTAGCAACTGAAGGAAACAAATACATCATCTGAAGCTGAGCTTTTGAAGGTTGGAAAATTACACTTTGCCTTTATTTCAGTTTATTTTTCTTCAGTGAAAAAAGCAATCAACGGGAATGAAATGGCTTAACAAGAGCACATTGCAGGTGGTACAAAGGCATCCCTGGCAGTTCTACCACCGCTCCATCAAAGACTGTATTCCCAGAGCCTGCTATATCCCATCCTGTGAACCACAGCATAGGGTAATGGAAGGAAAGCTGGACTAAGAATCACAAGCTGAGGTACTGTTGTTCCTGTTTGTAGACTCTCAGTCTTGATTTTCCTATCTTGCCTCTGTGTACTTCACAGTGGAGGGATCTTAACATGATCAACATAGAATAATAAAATAACAGCTGTAAAAACAAGCTACAGGTAATAGTGTTCCATGAAAAGATGTTCATATTATTATAGAAGAGAGGAATAGAACGAAGTTAAGTATGAAGTCACATCCCAAATAGACATCACTAACGCGAATAATGAACATGAATTCCTCACTCCTGATGTCATTGGGTGACGTCCGCATAGCCACAACGTTCAAGGCTCTGACGAGCTCACTCTAATGAGCTTCCAAGAGTCAAAGTCCTTCACTGTTCTTTCTTCCTCACAGAAAATTGACATAAAAAGCACAGGTCAGGCTTGGCTACCTTCTGAGGGATCAAATATGCACAGAAGTGATAGCCTCATCACAGTGCCAAACTCAGAATTAAGCACCATTCTTGTCCATTAGGCCCATACACTAGTATTTTTTTGGGATTCTCTGGAAAACACCAGAATGCCCCGGTACCATTCAGTCCTACCTTATGGGCCAAGCCTGAGGATGTTTCAAAAGAAACCCAGAGCAGCCAAGGTGGTGGTTTTGAGGAAGGTCTTAGAAGCCTCACTGCCAAAGCGAAACCAGCTGAGTAAACTTCACAAGCAGACCCACACCACTCAGTAAGGTGTCCCACTAAGATATTAGCCTTGACAAGAGAGCCCTGGTGCCATGGAAACAGGGTAAACACAGAGTTTGTCTTCCAGACTTTGTGGGAGACGCTGCAATCCTCATGCTGCCTCCAGATCCAGAATGCACAGAAAAGTAGAGTGAGGAATAAAACATAAAAGAAAGAACATAGGCTAAAACTGACCTAAATTTAGAAATAAATGCTTTAACATTGACCTGAAAATTTGTTAGGGAAGAGTTGATTTCCCTTCTCCTTGCTGCCTATCAAAATTAAATTAAAAATAAAAAAGTTTTTGCATTTATGATTTATGTGAGCAATCATGCTAGCTACATGGTTTAACTATGGCCAAGTATAGTAAAGTAGACAGAACATGGAACTTACACAGGTCTGGATTCAAGCAGCCAACATGGTCACTTGAATGGACCAGTTAAGAGGTCCATGTGTCTACCTAAGTCTGTTTTCTCATTTGTAAAATATACGTGCCTAGTTAGAGAGGATAAGGAAACCATTCTTAAAACCAGATTTGGAGGAATCTCAAAATATCAAAAGAACAATAATTTTTTTTTTTTTTTTTTTTTTTTTTTTTTTTTTTGTNTAAGTCTGTTTTCTCATTTGTAAAATATACGTGCCTAGTTAGAGAGGATAAGGAAACCATTCTTAAAACCAGATTTGGAGGAATCTCAAAATATCAAAAGAACAATAATTTTTTTTTTTTTTTTTTTTTTTTTTTTTTTTTTTTGAGACGGAGTTTCGCTCTATCGCCCAGGCTGAAGTGCAGTGGCCAGATCTCAGCTCACTACAAGCTCTGCCTCCCGGGTTCACGCCATTCTCCTGCCTCAGCCTCCCAAGTAGCTGGGACTACAGGCGCCCGTCACCACGCCCGGCTAGTTTTTTTTTTTGTACTTTTTAGTAGAGACGGGGTTTCACCATATTAACCAGGATGGTCTCGATCTCCTGACCTCGTGATCCGCCCGTCTCGGCCTCCCAAAGTGCTGGGATTACAGGCTTGAGCCACCGCGCCCGGCCGACAAGAACAATAATTTAATATACTGAAATATATTAGTAAGTTGTCAGGTTTTAACAACTTTGAAGTACATCTCAACCCAGCAATGCAAACTCCTGTGTTGGAAGTACATTCCTATGCAAGCTTGTACATACCACATATCGCTGTGCTCTCATACACACTATAAATGTGGCCACTATTGTGGTAAAGTTTTGCATGGTAATAGCTTAAAGTAGGACTTTCTTAATTTTAAAGTATAAAGATACAATGGAAATCGGTAACATTGATTCAGCAAAACAAGCCAACGAAAAAATACAAAACACAAAGAATGAGAATCTGACTCTAACAACAATAATTCTTATTAGGCCAATACGAAAAGGTTAGGTTGTTAAATAAATAGGAAAGAATAAAATCAAAATAGCATTAAATATGGGCAATTCCAAGTAAAGAATAAAGTATAAAAATCAATGAATAAATCCATGTATACACACTGGGCTTTATGGCTTTTTATTATTATACAGAAGTCTTTTTTTTTTTTTTTTTTGCTTTTATGTTAGGTTAATTTTAACTATATTTTAGTTTTTATCAGTGTATGATCAATGGGGGTAATCCTTGCCCACACAGAAACACTGCCAGAGCAAAGGGCCCACATATTTACAAAGGAGGTCCTGAGATCATTGAAAGAAGTAGTCATTGTCCTTAGCCCAAGAAAAAGGAGAAGCCAGGGAGGCCCTACCTTCCCTCTCCAGCGTGCTGTGAGCTACTTGTGTTCTCTGATGAGCCTGCAGTAGAAAAAAAGATGAAGACAGAGATGAGGCACGGGGAGGCATTGGGAGACGCAATCAATGTGACCAAAGCAAGCCTCCCGCTTTGGGCTTCTCCTAAAGCAATTCTCCTATTGAGGGAAAAACTTTTCAGGGACCCAGGGATGGGATGGGGTTGGTGGTGGGGGGTGGGGGTCACCTGCCTCCCCCTATTGTGGTCATTTTCATAAGTCAGCGGAGGGTAAAGGCAAGAGGCAAATCCAGCACATCGTCAAAATAACCAAGTGTTCTGTGCCAAAAGGAAATGTGGGCTAAGAACTATAATGAGAGGGTAAGCAAAGAGCCACTGGCTCCAAGCAGTGAGATGTGTCAGCGAGAGAGAACAGCAGTCCTGTTGGCCCGAGTTCAGGCCAGAGCCTTAATCTGTAAATCACTGTGAAGCCCAATACGTCAAAAAAATGTGGCCACCCCTGGAGTAAAGGCAAAAGGCAACAGAGTAACCTCCTGTGGATTACCCATGTGAAAATGCAAAAACACCCTAGCATCCAAGAGAGGGGAAGGGTGGCTTGCCAGAACCTAATTACATTTAATCAAGAAGGCAAAAAATGATGAGCACGTGTCCCATAATCCCAAATGAAAAACACACGCATATGCGCGCACGCGCACGCGCACACACACACACGACTCTTAAGAATGCTTGACTGTACTTTCTCTCATCTCCCTTTATAAGCCTACTCTAAAATTTCTGGCACGGGCCTGAAAGTCATTAGTAATTTAGCTGAAACGTAAAATTTTACTGCAGCGCATTGGTAGCTATTATGAGGTATAAATCTGTGTGGCTCTGGCAGGTTGAATTCCCTCCTACTACCCTTCGTCGTGCTACAAAAAGCATTTGACCGTGCTGGGGGTACAGGACTCACATTTTGGAATTAAATTAGAGACATGAGAATACTAAAATACCCTTTCTTTTCTTGATCTGCACTAACCATTTTGAACTGCTTTCTTGGGCTAAGTCCCGCTAAAGAAAATGTCATCTTCTTCAGGAAATCTGTATTCAGCAAACTGCCCTGCAAAAACCATAGTGTACAAAATCATCAAGTTTAACAAAATCTGTGTTTGCTTTGCCCACACTTATTCTATAGACCAAAGCCCATCATTTTCAGTTGTCACTGAAGAACAAAAGTATCTCACCCATAAATTCCAAATGTTTCCCTATAAACGAAGCGAAAGAGAAACTACGTATAGTATTGTTATATTAATTGTACTACATTCAAAAACACAATATATTGGTTATTTTGTTTCACATTTTTCAACAAAATCCTTTCTGGTCATTAGGTCTTGAATGCAAATGTATTTTCATAACCAACATACTATGTTTTTGAACATAGTGCAATTAGCACATGAGATTTGAACCTTTATTAGTGGAGTGACTTAGTAGAAAGCATATGGAAAGTGGAATTGATGCCTAAATCCTATGCCCTTAGCCAGAGATAGAGAATAGGAGAAGTTGTTCTATCATTGAATTTCTTGTTTTCCCAGCAGACGTTAGTCATGGGTTACAGGGGCAGTACGGGCTTCAGGTAAACCTGGATCCAGTACCTCTGCCTGATTAAATCGGGACACAAGCTTAGACTTCTCTTTTTTTTTTTTTTTTTTTTTTTTTTTTTTTTTTTTTTTTTTTTTTTTGAGACGGAGTCTCGCGCTGTGTCACCCAGGCTGGAGTGCAGTGGTGCGATCTCGGCTCACTGCAAGCTCCGCCTCCCGGGTTTATGCCATTCTCCTGCCTCAGCCTCCGAGTAGCTGGGACTACAGGCGCCCGCCACCACGCCCGGCTAGTTTTTTGTATTTTTAGTAGAGACGGGGTTTCACCATGTTAGCCAGGATGGTCTCGATCTCCTGACCTCGTGATCCACCCGCCTCGGCCTCCCAAAGTGCTGGGATTACAGGGTTGAGCCACCGCGCCCGGCCAAGCTTAGACTTCTCAATAAAGTCTGCAGGCAACCATGACCAATTTATCATAGCACATGAGACAAAAACTCACTTGCCTTCTCTAGTCTGAATTGTAAGCACTATAAGAGTAGGGACCACAATTGCTCCTTTTTTGGTTCTGGCACCTGTCTCAGTATCTGGCACATAGCTGGCCTCAGTAAACATTTATTGATGGTATTGAACTGTCTGACCTTGCCATTAATTCAGAAAGTGTCCTAAACTAAAAAATTTTTTGCCTTATTTTATTTTCCTAGAAAATGGTATCTTGTTAATTGCCAGTTACCTTATTATTACCAAAAGAAATTAAATATAAAATTAAGTGTAAGCAAAACTATTAAATATTTATTTACAAATAATACGATGTGCAGTATTATTCAAAGCAGAATAAATAAGCATGTTCTCTACTCCCTGGTTGCTTAGATTCTGGAATGGGGTAGCTTGAAATACAAATGAATATGGTTTATGGAATTCCCTCTAATTATGGTGCCTTCCAAAGAGAAGGCCCAGTTGCATTTATCAACTTTATCCAGTTTTATGGCATTGTGAAAATTTTTCTTGCATGCTTAAGGAAATAGAGTCCTTTCACACTGTGTTGAGAATATTATTGGGGATGTTGGTCAGTACTTTACATCTTTACTAATGAGATTGCTTTTAGTAGTTAGTAGCAGAAAATTTCACCCAATGTGTTTAAACTATAAGGGAGGATTCACTGACTCATAATTTAAAATATCACAGGGAAGATGGGCTACAAGTGAACCTTCAGCCAGCTACTCAATTACATATTCAACATCTTTTTTCTTTCTGAGACTGACTTACCTCATGGTCCCAAAATGGCTGCATCAAAACCCAAAATAACATATTTCCTCACTAATTTTTTCATCAACAGTGTCAATGTTTCAACATTCCCAGGAAAAGAAATGAGATTTAATCTGCTTGGATGGCTTGAATTAGATGGCTTGAACTACATGCCTAAATGTAAACTAATTATTATAATCTGTGCATTGAATGCACTGATTAGGTTAGCCTAGGTCATGTGCTCCACCTTAGACATAGAGGTAGAATTATTTTTCTCAGAATCACACAGATCCCCAAAGAGAAATCAGTACTTGCAAAAGGTTAAAGGAAATGATGCAGAGACGTCCACCAACAAACATCTATAACAATATCTCTTTTTCAAGACCTGTGGCAGAAACTCCTGTGTGATCTAAGAACCAAGAGTTATCAGTCTTCTGAGCACCTGTTATGTTTTATCCCACAGACATAAACTGTGTGTAATGCAAATATCCTTTAATTCAACAGCCTATTGGTTACAAATGAAGTATTGGAGGGAACACATGATTTTTACTACTTTTATAGCCTCTACATTTATTCCTTCAAGAATTCATTATCCTGCAATCTTATCCCACCCTCAGATATTTCTGGGAAGTCCCATAGCTGTCTCAAATGTATTGCGAAAAGAACACACATTTTCTGGGTACCCTGTCACCCATCAGGGCTCATTTACAGGGCATTTGCCATGCCCATGGGACATCTGCCATCTTTGCTGGGATCCGACCTACCCTTCACCACTTCCCCACTCCTGCTATAGAATTCCACCCTGCCTTGAATGATGCATCCAACTATAAAAGACGCATCCTGATTATTAAAAAAAAAAAAAATTAACACTGTTCTGTCCTCACAATTTCTTTTTATGTAAAGAGTTCCTTCATTTAACTGCTCTGATTCCTACAGTGACATAAGTCTTATGTCTGTGGACCCAGTTAAAACTAAATGCCATCATGTGTTGTCTACTATCCTTAAAACACCCCCTTCCTGACAATGCTGGGTGCCCATCAAAAATCCTCCTCCCTCTGCCGATCTCTGCAAAAACAAACAGCAAATAAACAACCTCATACAAATAGATCCCTGAGAAAAGTAAGAGTCTAAATTCCACTTTTAGTTCATTTGAGATATCTGAATAATTGAAAAGGTTTCTTTTTGCATTGGCTCTGAGAGCTTAGAACTAAATGTATGGTATTTCACCCCAAGTATAAGTGTGTGCATTTTAAGCTTATTCTCAAGTGCACATTCTATCCTTGCATCCTTTCCTCCTTATCCAGTGATTACTACTCCCATCATCCTGGTGATTTCTGCCCCTGTTGCCACATCCCAGCTATGGCTTCCTTCTAGTACATTACCTACTTCTTGCTCTCTGTTTGCTAGGTTACTCAGGTCTACGATTGAAGGTATATATGGCCATCAAATCCAGTGAAGCCTTCTGCCAGTAGGGTGAGTAAGCTCAGCCTCCCTCCTTCGACCCTCTGGCCCAGAAAGCCCTGGAAAAGTGAAAAATTCTTCCATTACCAAAAGCAGATCGCATATCTATACCAGGGAGAATTTTTCAATGAGGCATGTTGTTATCACAAAGATAACAGCACCCCCACTCTTAGGGACGGGTCACACTTCTCTTAATGAAAAAAAGGGTGATCTGTATTCACTCTTAATAGAGTGACCAATGTCTCACTCCAAGGACGGTATAGGCCACACCCTTCATCCAGCACAAATTGCACCTCATAACTATCTGGCTTTCATCAGGTCATCTGATTCTGCTTCAGTTTTCTTCCATGTGACACTGAAGAACACTACAAAAATTAAGCAAAAGTTATAAGTTGCCCTTCAAGCAAATATTTGGTTTAATTATCTATTTAGAAGTAACGAGAGCAAAGTCTTCAAAGTCATTGATGTTTCCTTTCAAGAGTGATTGTTGTCACCCTTCTTAGAGGGAGAAGACATTTGATATTTATACACTGAGAAGACAGGGTGTAAATAATTAAAATATAATATGAGCCCTGGCAAAGGCTCAAGATAACAGTGGTATGAAAGCATGGAAAGAACAGTGTTCTAAGGGCAGGGAGTGGTTGCTCATGCCTGTAATCCCAGCAGTTTGGGAGGCCAAGGCAGACAGATCACCTGAGGTCAGGAGTTCAAGATCAGTTTGGCCAAGATAGCGAAACCCCATCTCTACTAAAAATACAAAAATTAGCCAGGCGTCGTGGTACATGCCTGTAATCCCAACTACTTGGGAGGCTGAGACAGGAGAATCACTTGAACTTGAACCTGGAAGGTGGAGGTTGCAGCGAGCTGAGATCACATCACTGCACTCCAGCCTGGGCAGCAGAGTGAGACTCTGTCTCAGAAAACATAAAATATTAAAAAAAAAAAAAGTGTTTTATTTGTCTGAAAGGTAGACTACAATGAAAAGAAAAAGTGAGTAAGAACACAAGCAGGACATGAAAAGTGCAGGGTCTGCTCAAGGGAGGAAGAAAGGCCACCTGTGCTCATCATCAGTAGTAAGGAATGCAGGAGGACCAGTGAGTGGGCAAAGAACATCTGGGAGCTTTGAGAGTGTTTGGAGGAGAGTTGTATCGAGTTAAATGCTTTAGCAGCTCTGGGCAAAAAGCCTGTTAAGTATTCTGAGATAGTCATAGGGCAATTCTTTCTAGAGAACTGTTATCCAAAACCAATGGTATGAGATTTCTATGTAACATGGGCTGTACATTGACGGTACCATCGTGCATCAGTGACAAATGTGCTGTCGTTACGAGATTCAGTGTTTCCACTATCAACCTTTAAGCTACTCCTCTTAAGGCAGTTGATAATGTTTTTGAGTAGAGAGGAAAAAAGGAGGAAAAATACAGAAGGCATGCATTAACTACATCTTTAAAGAAAGAGAATTAAGTATTTGAAGTAAAAGAATTTGCTTGAAAAAAGTTAAAGCTCTTTTAAGTGTTGAACAAAAAGATTTAAAGATGAAAAACAAGATGAAACAATATGTCTTGGAAAATAAGGGCTTAATTATCGTAAGTTAATTGTGTATTACGGAGAAATAAATCTAATTGTAAACCATCAGAGAGAACAAGAAGGGAAAGGCATTATAGAAGTAAAAAGAATTTTTTGAAATTAGTGTCTAATAAAGCCATTAGACTCTCCCTGATGCATAAAATTTCTTTCTCTGTCAACTGAAATGAACCTGACTTATTTCACTGTCAAACTAGCCTCTTCCTATTATCTTATATTTGTTGTCTTTCAGGCCTGAACAGCTGAATGTTAAACCCTGTTTCTGAAGAATTGGCATGTCTGCTTTCTAACATGCACAGTGACAAGTTAACTGGGGTAGGGCAAGAGGCTGAAGGACCTACTGCAAGTTAAAACCTAAAATAAACAGAATAGAGTCACTAGTGGATACTTTAAAAAGGAATTTATGGCCAATTTCCTCATTTCCCCTAGGATTTTGCTTGTGAAAATAAATTCGATATTTTCAGCATTAGAAAAATATATTTTTTGAAAAGAAAACAGGCCAAAGTTTCACATGTGTAATCTACCATTCCGGCAAGACACCAAAAGTGTAAGAGCATCAGTAGACCCTTCCATCGGGGTACTGACTCTGAAGTCTCCAGTCTGCAGAGCCACCCACAACCGAACATACTGTGACACTGCTCTGGACATAGCAGGCCTGCTTGCTGGCATCAAAATTCTTATTTTTTGAGACACCTTCTCTCTTAAGCAGTAGAAAAATGTAACAGCAATTTACATTACACTAATAGTCTTTCCCTTATTGTTAGGAGTTTATTTCTCCCCAATATTTTTTTCCTCCTAAGGAATAGAAATGGTGATGCTAAGGAAGATAAATAAATGGTGTCATAAAATATATTCCATTTATTTAATAGTTTTCTACCATATAAAATGTTGCAGACTTTAAAATTCCATATAAGTCTTACACTTAGTATTTCTAATATGCTTTAAAAGCCCATTCAACTCCCCCCAGCTGTTGAGGACAGGAAGTAAAGAAAATAAGTATTTTTCCTGCTAATCCTCCTAAGAGGAATTTAGGGAGCCAACAGAGCCATTTTGGAATTTTGCTGAGAAACAAGGATTAGCATTCCTGTGTGCCTGGCTAAGTGGCATCACCAGATTGTTTGATTAGAAGAGTGCTGCCTACTTATTTTAGATGGCATCCAAATGCCAAAAGCTTGATGTTATATTGTTCACTTCAAAACTTTTCTCTGAGAAGTATTTAATACTAGTTGACCATCCATTTCTTTTCTATCTATTCCTAAATCCATTGGGAAAGGATTTGAGATTTAGAGTGCCATTACCCCATTAAAGGTATTTATCTTGGGCTTTCAACCTTTAAAAGCAGACTCTTATTTTATGGGACCTATTTAATACAACAGTAAGAAGATTAAACTAGAAAATGTAAAATCCCTCAGAGGTTGAAGAAATTCTGAGTCGGAGAAGATACTTGTCAAATTTACTCAGTTTCTTAAGGACAGTAAGCGAACTGGTCGAAGACTGAGGCAATTGTCTATTCAACTTCGTGTTTCCTGCATCTAGCATAGTATGCGACACATCACAGATGTTCTAGAAATGCTATATGAACAAATGAATGCATTATTGGCACTTTTTAAAGGATGCATGGATTAAAACATTTCTCTTATCTATTGGAAAATAAGTATGCATTGTGAGCATTTCATTGTTAATCCACAAGTTGCTGAAGTTAGGAGTCCTTTCCTACCTGCCATTCACTCATTTATTAACTTACTCATGAAAACTTATTGAACAATATTCTACACCATGGTTTATAAGTGCTAGATAATACTTACCCACCTTGAAAATTATCATATCTAGTATACATGGATTTTAAAAACATGGTTGGAAAATTATAGCCAACTTTAGTTGTTTTGACTATTAATTCATCCTAGACGTTTTAGTAGGTATAAAGTCAATATAATAAGTAGGTGAATAATATCAGCCTTTAAACGCCCCCCCAAAATTTTCTTTCCAGATATACTGGCTCTCCCTCATTTTGATGCGTTTGTTTCCATTTACCTTTTGAACCCATCAGTGATCAATAAATTTTGATGCTACATCTACTTTTGTTAAGAGCACCTGAAACTTGCCTACTTTAGGATGGAAACTGTTAGAAAAATATCTTCTCAATTTACAGTGTAGCTCAAATCTTGAGGTTGAGGTTGTTTTTGTTTGTTTTCAGTTCAATCCATAGTGCTTTGGGGGAATCACAGTTCCTCTGAAAAACATTAGGATTACACATTGGATTTGCACAACATGACAGTGCTCTAAAACACCGCAGCACATGACACACACAAAGGAGTCATCGGCAGAGCCTCGAGTCTCTAAATCTCCTCCTACCTGACTCCGTTATGACTGACCTGTTAGAGATTCAACAGGTTATTCCTTGGAGTGTTTTCTTGCCCTCCTTTCACGATAACTTGTGCTCTGCACTTTCCTGTAGTGTTATCAAGGTAAAGGAAAAGGTGTGGGTGCTATTTGGCAGAGTTTTTGAGCAGAGAGAGCCTACTGAAGATTCCAATCCTCTGCTGAGAATATCCTTGTTTTGCTTTTTTTTTTTTTTCCCCCCCTGAAATACTTAGATCATTGCATCAGCCTTTTAATTTGCTTGTGTTGACAGGCTGAAAATGCAATGTGATCATTCCAGCTGAAAGTCCCTGGTACTTTCTTGAACCATCTTGCAACAGAAAATACGGGTGGTCTTTACTCTGGATTAGTAACTGCAGTGGTTAATTTGCCACCCTGAGCCATCAGGTTCAGCTGTACCGACTATTTCACAAACTTTCCAAGAAATCCTACAAACCAAAAGGAGCTCATCGCAATTAGTTACTACTCCTTCTCCATCAGTAATAGTCAAGAAGACAGAGTATTTTCCACTACGAAGCAGGTATTTTGGAAAGTGCTACATACACTTGTTTGCCCAGGATTGACATTTATACAATCATAACCAACACTTTATGTGGTACTTAGGATTTCTTTAAAGAACCTTTTTCCAAGTGCTGACCTGGCTTAACCCTACTTAACTTGTAAAAGACGAAGGGATTATAGGAGAAGGTATATGGCCATGGGCCACTGACGGATTAGATTTTTTTCTTGGTTAGGTTTCCTTAGGGCCTTTGAAGTGTGGATTGAGTGCAATCTTCCTTAATGTTCCCTCTTAGGGATCTTGTTTTGTTACAGTAGCTGATCTTTTGGGTTAGGTAAGTGGAGAAAGAATGTGTTGTACTTATTTTGCTTATACATCATATGCAAGGTAGGGAGAGGTGTCTTTCATATGTTCTGGTTACCTCTTCTCTGCAACTATGTAAAGTTACCAGAGTCTGCCTTTTAATTACAAAACCCAGTGTTGCTGAAGAGATGAGGAAGCAGGCTCTCTCAAAGGTTGTTTGCTAGTGGGAACTGTAAAAATATACATACTCTTTGACTTGGCAATTCCAGTTCTATAAGTTAAATAATACGAATATGTGCAAAAATTAGATCATTAGCATAGTCATTGCAGCTTTTTTTTTATGGGATAGAAAGCTTGACAATACATAAAGGTAAAACAAAATGTGGTCTTATGCCTATAGAATAGAAAAGACAGCGGCTGTAGAAGTGTGTGTGTGTGTGTGTGTGTGTGTGTGTGTATAATAGAAGGTTCTATAATATTGACTTTGACAGGTTTTTCTCAAAATTAGGTGAATTTAAAAAATAGTCCCATTTTATACCAAGTGATCTCATCTTCTTATATAAAAACAGTTAAAATCTCCATAAATATATGGTATTTACACAATTAAAGCAGCAGGATAGTTTCCAAAATATGGACAGTTTTTAGGTGTGGAATTATGGGTGATATTTATTTCATTCCTTTTTTACTTATTTTCTAACATTTTCTACTATATTTTACTTGTCTAATAGTAAAAAATATATAAAGTTTACTTTCTGGGGGAAGTCATTTTCTTTTGTTTATGAAATAGTCATTTGAAGCTCAGAAATCCGTAGACGAGTAAAGCCGGCCTGCATATATAGAAGAGACAAGTCGTGGAAAGAATTCTAGACTTGCTTTCAGGACTAAAATCCAGACTTGGCTCTGCTACACAATCTCCCTTTGCAAGGTTCAGCAAGTCCTTTTACTACTTTGGATCTCAGTTTCCCCACCTTTAAGTGAGGGCACCATTGTTACCCTGTATACTGCATAGGATTATTAGCGGTACAGGTAAGATAATATATGTGGAAAACTTTGGAGATGTTCAATGTGTTTAGTCAATAGAAGACCTAGGAATCAGCAGGCAACTCAAACAGCAAGTCATAGGCTAATCCAATTAGCTGAGCCCTATCCTAATCTTATCCATTCTTTCTTTACCTGCTTTCAGCTCTCCTCTGCACTAACAAGGAGTTTTGCCTGTCAGTTTGAGAATGCAGCATGCTTCTCTGTTTCCATCCATGAATTCGGCACTAGCAGATGTGCAGGGAGCCAAAACGCCAGCTCTGTGTTTTCCTACGTTCATTTCCAGTAACCCAGTTAGCCTGCTGCTAGCTGCACACCTGCAGGGTGTCTTGCCTCAGGCAATCCCACTGCACTTTGAAGCCCTTACTTGTCGATGTTAAATATGCCGTGGTATACACAGTGTGCTATGTTTTCATTTTTCCACAAGAATGTCACAATATCCACATGAAGGGGAGGTCTTACTTCACAAATCCACAGTATTCCAAGTCGTCACTCTAGAAAATTACCTCCCACAGCCTCTACTTGGGAGAGTTCCTTTATCTTTGGATTTTCCTCTGCTTATCTAGCTCCTGTCCCCAGACTAATAAAAAATGAGAGTCTTGTACTAAGTTTGTTATGTCTGAAGATTTAGTTGCCCAAGCTGTGCGGACCCACATTGTTAGTTTTTGAGTCACGTTTCTTAGCTTGTGAAAAGCCTGTGAAAAGAGCTTGGACTTCCACGAGGAAAACCAGTTTTCCTAGGGAGCTCCAGAGGAGCATACCCTTATCTGATTTCCCCAAAATAACTGCTTCTTCTTATTAGTAAGTGCCAAGCCAAGTTACCAAGGGGGCACCTGCCTTACTGGAGCCTTCCACACCTCCTGCCTTCTAAATTAAGAATGATGAGGACAACATCCAAGACTTTTTACTTTATATTTGAATAAATACTTTACATTTTCAAAAATATTCTAAAAGCACCTTTATAAAGTGCCTGGGCCCCAGTCTTTTCCCATATACGTACAGTGACTTCAATAAAAGAGTCTCTTTTCCATGCCAAATGCCAGGCATTTACCAGGTTAACTAAGAATATGGGATCTTGCTGGCAAGAGGAATAAAAGTGGTTTAAGGGTAATAAATGTACATTCTTAGTCCTTCTGATGACACTAGGCAGAGAGTCTGCCTAACATTGATTCTGATAACCAGAGAGCTCTTTGTTCCCCAGCTGCCCATCCTGGTGCCCGATTGCATAACATTTTAAATCATTTCAACCACGGTAAATGACGGCCAAAAGAACAACTTCAGCCCAGAAGTGACAAAGGGACAGTGTTGGAGAAAGTAAAGCAGTGGTATTCTTGCTTCATCTTAAAATTAATAGAGTTGGTTATAGTTTCTAAGTACACTTGGAATTCCAGCTGCCAGAGAATGGGTTTGAACACTGAAAGCCCTCTTTAATTCGTGGGCCCAGGACAGGTAGTGGTGTTCCCCAGCAAGCAGGCACAGGTAGTGGCACTGTAAAGCGGCAAAGAGAGCCTGCCAGGAGGCTTCAACACTGTCCTCAGGGAGCAGCCTCCACGGAGCGGTCCGGCTTTGATCTCTGCTGAGACTGCTATGAGTATGCCAGCCATGCGGTGGGTGTCCCTGAGTTCATTTTACAGAGATCATCAAAGCAGCTTTCAGATGGTAAAGACGAACAACCTGGCCTCTATTTGAACAGCAGCTAGCAGCTCTTCAAACTGTCTAATTCTCAAGCTTATTAAACAGAGAGGGAGCTAAGAAATAGAGGACATGGCAAGTTTTAGGAAGAAGTGCAGAGAAAGGAGATCTGGACCATGGGTGCTTCTGCCCCTGACCAGTGTCTCCCAAACATCAGTGTTCCTACCTTTAAAGTAAACCATTTCTGTGTTACACCATTGTAGTCTGCAATTTGAGTGAATCATGATTTGGCCAAGGAGGCATATTAAGCTTTAAGAGAACGATGTATCAAGTAGAGATTTGTCAAAAAATAGGGAGAAGGAACACCCGCTGGAGAAGAACTTAAATAAAATAACACAAGTAAATGGGTTTTTAAATAAAATTTAAATCCACTGGAAAAGAGCTCAACAAAAGATAATTTAGTAAGTAGTCTGTCATAATCTTTATAATCTTGTTCTTCTGACTTATGATATCAATCTGTTTTTATAATATTATTTTTCATTAGTAACACAAAATAATTGGAAAATAACTGAAAACAGTTCTTGGTATTTCTCCTACCCCTCCCCACCTAAATTTTTATATGAAAATCTTATGGTCTTTCATTAAGACACTAAAACAATCAAAATAATAATGAGGTAGGAATTGCTAAAAAGATTGATTCTATAATAGAATAATAATTACCTTTGAGGAACAAAGGTAATTTGTTCCTCTGTGTTGAGGGTAATGTGTGAAGAACTAAACATCAGTACGTGTCATTAGCCAGCAATCAGTCTTGAAGTGGAAATAAAATGCATCATCAAACAATATACAATAATAAAGTGAACTATACTAGCACTTCACAGAACAAATAATCAACAAACATATGAAAACGTGTTTACCCATTGCCAGAGAAACACAGTTTAAAACAATGAGACATCATTATCTCTTATTAAATTAGGGGAACAAAAAGAAAATCAAAAGATTGATAGCATCTAGGGCTGGCCAGGATATATGAAACTGTCACATTCATATATTATTGGTAGGAGTGTAAATTGTAATAGCCTTTTTTCAGGAGAAGAAGGAAATTATAGATGCTATAAATTTTAAATGCATGAATTCTAAGGAATAGATAAGAATCTCAGTAACTATATCTGAGATATTTTGCTGAATCACAAAAACTCAATCTCAATCAATTCAAGGTTCTTCTCTTTCTCCTGGAGTATTTCTAAGGCTGATGTCATGTTAAGATGTTGGTGGGGGATGGTGGGAGAGGCGTGATCCTAGAAGTAGACATCAGTCCACATGGCATTCTCCAAGGAAGCTATTGGCTCAAGTCAGCCTCAGCTGTAATCCTAGACAGGTCCCTGACGAGATGCCCCTTGTTTCTGGTGGCATGGTTCCTTGCAACTTCCTCTGCTCCCTTCATGCCATGCTTGAGGGCCTGGGAATGATTTCACTGCTTCTCCGCCAAGCTGGGACCTTGGAATCTTAGCCACATTGTCTCTGGGTAGATTTGTGTCTGTATGACACACAGAATTTCTGCTTTAGGATCCTACCACCTACCCAGGGCTTCCTCTCTGAGATTACAACCTGGGAAACCATAGAGTATGGCCAGCTGCTAGGACCTTACAAATGCCTCCACTGTCTTTACTTCCCCTCCATCTCTCCTTCTCCACCACGCCAGGGAACCTTTTTCTAACCTGAAACAGAAGTTCTGCAGTCTTTCATGATGTCTCTCCCACACACCCTGTCCTTGCCTGGAGTTTTCTTCATTCCTGTAAGGGTTTTAGTTTTTGAAATCCAAAGCCCTAAAGACTTTATAATTTTTTCTCTGGGATTTTAGAATTAGAACATTCCTCCTCAGTGACAATACACGTAGAAGACCTTAGCTGCTTAAAATGTGGCAGAGGCAGGAGGAAGAGAGAAAACACATTGGTAATATTTCTCAAATATCAAACTTATTACCAAACCATCCACTACTGGAAATCTATTTACAGAAATAATCACATAAATGTGTGAAGAGAGAGGTACAGAGATGATTATTGTAGCATTGTTTATAATGGTGAAAAATTAGAGATAACTTACATGTCCACCTAGAAGGGGTATAGTTAAATAAGTCACAATAAATCTTAAAAAGAATGTGCATATCTTTCTATACTGACTTGGAATGACCTTATGAATATTGTGAAGTGAAAAGAACAAACCGCAGAATGATCATAAACATGATATGTTTTCATTCATTTAAAAAACAGTACCCTATTTCTGTATGTATTTGTTAGAATTAGCACAGAAAAAGACAGCGAACATTAGTGGTAATAATTTCAAAGAAGTGAAATTAGAATGAGGAATAACTCTTTCTTTTTTACCTTACAACTTTGAAAATATTTGATTTGATTTAGCAAGCACCTACTACCTTTAAAGATTTTTTTAAAGGTTAAAAAAAGATACACTGTAGCACAAGTTAATTAACCCTAGATAGGACTTTTCTATTTTCAAAGCACATATAATCTTTTGAAGAATTAGGAGGTAACATACAAAAGGAAGACCTTCCATTTACTGGGTTTATGGTTAGTCTCAAAAATTAATCACTTAAGACCTGACAATGATTATAACAATTATTTTATAAAACCCTAACTAGAAAGTAGATTCCTGCTATGAAATATAATAGATCAAAATTTAAACATAATCATAGCAATTTAAACACCTTATCACTCCCTGACAGGCTCTATGACTCAAATAAATGTAGGAGATATTATTTCTAACAAATGATAAAGTATAAATATGATCCAAGTTAATATATGTGCTAATTGTTCTTTGCTATAATCTCCAATTCACATCTTCCATTATCTGCAAAATTAACTGCTTTGTCTTGAGTCAAATCTGGGAATAGCGTCTTCTGCCATGATACCATTTCAGTATAAAAGGAATCTAATTATTCTGAAACCCAGACCCAAATTGAACACACTTGGCCTGACCGGAGGTGTTATGATGACATAGCATAGGATAAAATTACGAGCTCGATGGAAATGCTTGGCAAAGCATTATGGTATAACTATTTAATGAACGATGTTGATATCACAGTTCCTGAACAGAGTCTCATATGTTGCACGTATAGATAATGCAAAAAGAAGACCACACAAGATACTATTTTTGCTTCAAATATAAAGATACTATCAAATAAGAAAATAGCGATAGTTTTGAACCACCTTCAAATGAACCTTCTCATTCCCGTAACTGCATATCAATATAAAAAGTTTAGATCACCTCAACAGAAAGGGTTTTTCAAACATTTCTAATGATTATTTATTCAACCAACATTTGTTGAATGAATACTATGTACCAGAAACAACTAGCATTTATTTAGCACTTACTATGTCCGAGGCACTGTTCTTATTTCATAAAATATCTAATTTAATCCTCATACCAACTGTAAGAGGTTGGCATATTGTTTTTCAGATTTTACACAGGAGGGAACTGAGGAGATGAGCATCTCACCCAAGTTCACACACACTGTCATTGAGATTTGAACTCAAGTGGTCTGACTTCAGAACACTGCTTTTAACTCTACAAATTCAGCTAGAAAGATAACACATTCTAGTGAAAGAAACATAAATGTTAATAATAATAATTGAAATGCAATGTAATGCTGTGGGATCATAAATATAGAAATGAATAGAGAGAAACCACAGGTGTCAGGGTTGAGTTTATAAATATTATGGGAACGTGTGCGGGGGAGAGCTGGAGAGCAATTTCTCTGCTGTTTGGAACCCATGTGAAATACCTTCTTCATCAATCTAAATTACAGACATATAAATCTATGAATTCTAATCTCCCAAACTGGGTGTTTCAAAGAGTACTTAATATCTAATTTTAGGAGACTAAAGTACCAACTAAATTTCTTACTTTTGTAAGAATCACTTTGTAATCCTGAGGGAAAATATTGCAACATTTAATTTGATGGAATCAAACTCTACATTGGAACAGCATATTTACCTTTAACCCTAATATGTGAGGGCCGAAAAGATTGACCCATTGACCTTTGAAACTCTGCCCTTCCCTCTTTACAAATCCTGCCAATACATGGAATTTTCACTTTCCTCTAATTACTCTAAACACACACACTCATTTTGCATAGATGTTGGTGTGTCATTGGCAAAATTCACTTGTTATGCTATTTCTATTTGTTATCCTTATACCTGACCTTGTCCCAAAATAGGCATGAATAAGATGCCACATATGTCCTCTAGCACTTCAGGAATTAAGAGCATATGTTCAATAAAAATGGAATTCTCAGGCCTTCAGACTGTAATCCAGGAAAGATGTCCATTGTAATGTGGCTATGAGTTCTTTCTCAGTGTCAGCTTTTGTCCAAAGCTTGATTAAATATATCAAGATAAAACTCAGTTGTGCAACTCAGAGCTTTTAAAGGCTCAGTATATTAACCCATTCCAAAATCTCTACAGAACAATGACCCTGCAAAAAAGTCAAGTCACAGAGACAGGTGAAAGAATAAGCATTTCTATTGAAATAAAAAAAAAAAAACAATGAGTTTTCATTATGGGCCCGGTACTGGGAACACAGAGATGAATATGACATAGGCCCTGCCCACATTTATCACAAAACCAAAGTTTGGAGGAGGTCAATTGGCCTGCTTTATGTTAATCAGTTTTTAGAGTATATTTTTTAAGTACCTCCTTAATTCATGCTTGTAATCCCAGGGACTCAGCAGGCTGAGGCAGGAGGATCACTTAAGATCAGCCTGAACAACCTAGTGAGACCCTGTCTCTACAGAAAAAAATTTTAAAAATAAATGAGATAAAAAATATTTTTTTAAAAAGGAAAATCTTTGTCAAATAAAGACATCAACAGCATCTGACCCAAGACCAAGGGCCAGATTCCTTCCCGCAGAATCCCCAGGGAACTTTTTCATACTATTAGATGAAACATATTTAGCCAATATGTGGGTTTCAGCCAAGGTAGTATAAAAAGACGAGTCCATTAAATGTAACATCAAATTAGTCACTTATAAGGTAATAGAATAATCATCCACACAACAATGACACGCTCAGGGAACAACCATCTGCTGGAAAAAAAAAAAGAAGAAGAAGAAAGAAAATTTAAAGGTCATTTCATTTTGACTGAAAAGCTGAATTGTAAAAATTATGGTTGGCAAAGTGATATCTATTCAATCAAAATAAAACATAAAATGATCCTTACTAGGCCAACAGCAGCTGTCCAATCATAATAAACAAAATTCCTCAGCGGATGTCTTTTTCTGGACCCATGTTTTCTTCGCCTTTTATTTTTTCCTCAAAAAATTAAATGGAAAGACCCAGGGATAGGGGTGAAGAAAGAATGACATTTGGGCCCTGTTCTTATGCGTGTGTTGGATTATCTGAGACACACAGATAAAACTGGGTGTAAGCCTTAAAATAGAGCAGAGTGTCAATTTCAAAATAAATAACGATAATGGTATTTTCAAGATCAGGTCTTTATTCATGCTCTGTGCCAAAGCATTTAAATACCCTGTGCTACTCATAACATAATGTGGGTGGTAAAAGAAAAAAAAGCCAGCCCTACTTCGACATGTTATTCCTAAAGAGTCTATTCGTGTCAGTGCTGCTAAGATACAATTAATTTATATAACCCCAATATCCCAATGCTTAAATACAAGCACATGAAGCAAAACATTCCCTTATTTTGAAAAGAGAAGAATGAACATAAACTCTGCTTCATACAATTGCCCACAGCTATTTTAGATAAATAATGCAATAATTTTAATTAACAAATTATTCTAGTAAACCGTTTTTATCAGACACTTAGCTCTTTTTATAAGTCTGAAGTTTGAGCCCACACAGGCTTTTTTCCCACGGGACTTAACAATTGCAGTGCTGGCAGTTTTGTAGAATTTGAGATGATCCAGGCCTGGCCCTCCTTAATTCAGTCTAGATGGTGACGCTTATCATATAGTTAAATGATTAGTTTCAGGTATTTTTTTTGACCACACATGTCATCTGTGTTGCTGTACTCTGCGTTGGAGATACTTTTTTTTATGTAAAATTTACCTTTGGGCCATTAAAATCTAGTTAGCTGAAAACATCAAAACATCAAAAACTTAAACTTTTTATCTAATGTAGTTGATATACAAGGCTCTTCTATTTCTTTTGAAGAACTCTAAATAACAATGAATCAAGTTACTTATTTTCAATAGCTGTTTTCCAAGTGAAAAATAAACTCCGTTAAAATAAATTTCTCAAAACAATTCAATATCTAACTCTTCAGACAAATGGCACATTTGAAGTTCAGTTTGGAACATTTTTCAAACCAAAGTGTATTTTAGTTACACCTGTAAATAACAGGAAAGAACTCTAGTCTTGGCTTAGAACTGGATTGCATTTTAAATTTTAGAGCTGCCTCAATAATTTGAGTTTATTGATTAACTACTGAACCTTATAGACAATGTATTAGAGACTCTTTAAGAAAAAAAATTTTCTCAGAAAACATATTTTTTCTTATTTGTTTTTGAAAGAAGGCTTATGAATTTAAAAAGCACACATGACTATGTGTGTGTGTCTATACTTGACAGTGAGAGAGAGAGAACACCCATGAGTGTCCAAAACATATATTTGAATATCACCAGTTACAGAGGCATTCCCTACACTTAACATTCATGCATAAGCTTTGTGTACACATTCAGGTGGGGCCAAGAGAGTCTTTGTGTAAAACAAGGCAGGACTGCTGGGAACTGCTTCCCCCTGTGACAGGGTGGTCATACTACTTGGGTGGACCACATCCAAGACAAATCAGATAGGGACAGTATGTGAGATGGTATCATAAAGAAGTCAGAACTGTAATTTCCTTAAGGCTCCAACCTGTGGGGATGAGACAGGAGAAAGATAGCTCTAATTCCAGAAGTGACTCCCAAGAGTAAAAGGTTTTATTTCTTGTACATGTTTATTTATTCTGAAATCCATCTTTCTTTCTTTCTTCTGATAAAGAGCATCTTGCCACTGACACCAACTTAAGCAGAAGCACTTAAGTAACACAGTATATACAAAGGAGAAGTCAGCGTTCACAGCAGTGTGAAGGGTTGCCACATGTCTTGATTAGTTGCCATGTGTCTTGATTAAAACAGAAAGAATGGAAAAGCTACTAGTGAAGGCTCCAAGCAGCAGGATTATTTTCTTTTTTATATCCCACCCACTAACCCGGTGTGTGTGTGGAGGTGTGAGAGTGGCAATAGTGCACACACTGAGCTGTCTGGCGGAAGAATGCTTAACACTTCTTATCCATGAAATCCCAGGGGAATGCTATGGTTTGGATCTGGTTTTGATATTTGTCCTTTCCAAATCGCACATTGAAATTTGATCTCCAGTGTTGGAGGTGGGGCCTGGTGGGAGGTGTTTGGGTCATGGGGTGGATCCCTCATCAGTGGCTTGGTGCCCTCCTGGAGGAAATGAGTGTGTTCTTGCTCTGTGAGTTCCCTTGAGAACTGATTGTTGAAAAGACTCTGACACCTCCCTCCCCTGTTTCTCTTGCTTCTCTCTTGCCATGTGATCTCCACACTCTGGTTCCCTTTCCCCTTCTGCCATGAGTAGAAGGAGTCTGCAGCCCTCACCAGAAGCAGATGCTGATACCATACTTCTTGTACAGCCTGCAGGACCATGAGCCAAGTAAACCTCTTTTCTTTACAAATTACCCAGCCTCAGGTATCTCTTGTAGCAATGCAAATGGAGTAGGACAGGGAATAAATCCTAAAGACCAAGAGTTGGGCAAAGGAAATGCCATGGTATGGTATAGTGGAGAAGGCAGGAATACTCAGGTTTTAGTTTTTACCAGTTAATAGGTGTATTAATGTACACAAGTGAATTTGTGGCGTTTAGCCACTATTTCCTCTTCTCTACTATGGAGATGATGGTGCCTACTTCATGGGGTTCATTGTAGGAACTGAGTGGCATAGCGGCCCTTAGTAGGCATTCAGTGGATGTTGCCTCTGCTCTCCTGCTTAATAAACAAAAATTATTAAGAAATCTAAAAATAGGGACAGGTGTAGTGGCTCATGCCTATAATCCCAGAACTTTGGGAGGCCAATGTGAACAGATTGCTTGAGCTCAGGAGTTCGAGACCAGCCTGGGCAACATAGCGAAACCCCGTCTCTACAAAAACTACACAACTTAGCCAGGTGTAGTGACACATGCCTGTAGTCCCAGTCACTCAGGTGACTGAGGCAGGATTGCTTGAGCCAGGGAGATTGAGGCCACGTGAGTTGAGATTGTGCCACTGTGCTCCAGCCTGTGTGACAGAGTCAGATCCTATCTCAAAAACAAATAAATAAAAGAAATCTAAAAATGATCACCTCCTAGCGTAAGACAACTTTACTAAAGAACTTCTCAGGTGTTTTTCATAGAAAAGGTATCGCTTCCATAAATGATTGCTTTAACATCGTAAGAATTTAGTTTATTCCGACTTTACAAAGTTTAGTGGCTTCACATGGATATGTTTGTTCATCCCCATGTTTGTTCTATAAAGACAGGAGCAATGTCCCTGCTGTCCTATTTGCAACCCAGCTCCGAGCTTGGCACATAACACAGGTTTTTATGAAGTATTACGGTGAATAAAATAAATGAAATGAATGTATAACCTACCTCCACTCCCAACAAGGGGAAAGGCCAACAGTAAAGCCTTCAAAACTCTTCTTATTTCAAAACAAAAGACTGAGACAAAGGTAAGTCAACATGAAGAAAGGAAAGCTCATCTCTGCCATATTTCTGGAAAGCACTGTTACCGGTGCTCACCTATTGTCTCGCAGGCAGGTACCTGTGTAGCCATGAATCCCCCACTTTTCCACTTTATCTTAAAAATAAAGGTATATGCTGGGCATAGTGGCTCACAACTGTAATCCTAGCACTTTGGGAGGCCAAGGGAGGCAGATTACTTGAGGTCAGGAGTTCAAGACCTGCCCGGCCAACATGGTGAAACCCCATCTCTACTTAAAAAAAAAAAAAAAAAAAAATGCAAAAATTAGCAGGACGTGGTGGCACAAGGGTGTAGTCCCAGCTCTTCAAGAGGCTGAGACAAGAGAGTTGCTTGCACCCAAGAGGCAGAAGTTGCAATGAGTTGAGATTGCACCACTGTACTCCAGCATGTCTGACAGAGCGAGACCCTGTCTCCAAAAAAATAAACAAATAAATAAAGGTATAGTGGAAAGAGTATCAGAGCTAGAAATTTGAAGATCCAGCTATTAGTTCTAGTTTTATCCACCACATGATCACTTGGGTAAATCATGTTATCTCCGTCAGTCTTATTTTATCTCATTTGTGAAATGGGAATAATTCTTTCCTATATTAAATGTGTACTTTATGAGTTCACTGTGAGAGAGGATGAGAAAAGATATACAAAAAACCTGAAACACTGCACAGTTCTATACAAAGGTAGCAAAACTGTCATAATTAACATGTGCTTAGAAGTGAGCACTATGGGGGCTGGTGCTGCAAGGGCAGACATGAGCATGCCTAGTCTAGGTCATAATACCAATAGAGCTATTCTAGAAAGAAAGGTCATTTTGATACAGGAGGCAGAAAGACATTATTTAGGCAGATGGAGGGCAAAAGAGTCCTCAGAAGAGCTTCTTTTCTAACAAAAAGCAGCCCCCCCCACAAATCATCTCTTTTCTAGCAAAGAGCAGCCTGAAAATTTGAGCTGCAAATGTAAATACGGAAGTTAGAAGCTTACACGGGGGAATGCTGGCAGCTGAGCCAATAAGAAAGGACGAACTGGGGGCCAGGTGTGACCAACATGGAGGCTCCATCCTCCCTTTTTTTTGTTACCACAGGGGTGTACAATAAGAAAGAAATGGGCAATATGGCAGAGCTCAGGCAGAGAACCCACCTGCATAATAAAAGAAAAGGGTAGGGGATACTACAGATCGCACTCTATGCAAATAGCACATCTGGCCTAACCAGTCTTTCATGCCCTATGTAGATCCTACACCATCTCCTCACCAGCTCATCTATGAAACCCCCTGCATTTCACCATGGATTTGGCAATCTGCGCCTGGCTCAGAGGGTCCCACACCCACAGAGCCTCCCTCATTGCTACCACAGCAGTCTGAGATCTACAGCAAGCCTGGGGGAGGGGCACCCAACATTGCTGAGGCTTAAGTAGGTATACAAGGTGGCCAGGAAGCTCAAACTGGATGGAGCCCACTGCAGCTCAAGGAGGCCTGTCTGCCTCTGTAGACTCCACCTCTGGGGACAGGGCATAGCTAAACAAAAGGCAGCAGAAAGCTCTGCAGATGTAAACGTCTCCGTCTGACAATTTTGAAGAGAGTAGTGGTACTCCCAGCACGGAGTTTGAGATCTGAGAACGGACAGACTGCCTATTCAATTGGGTCCCTGACTCCCGAGTAGCCTAACTGGGAGATATCCCCCACTAGGGTCAGACTGACACTTCATACGGCCAGGTACACCTCTGAGATGAAGCTTCCACAGGAACTATCAGACAGCAACATTTGCTGTTCAGTAATATTCACTCTTCTGCAGCCTCCGCTGTTGAAACCTGGGCAAACAGGGTCTGGAATGGACCTCGAGCAAACTCCAACAGACCTGCAGCTGAGGGTCCTGATGGTTAGAAGGAAAACTAACAAACAGAAAGGACACCCACACCAAAACCATATCTGTCCATCACCACCATCAAAGACCAAAGGTAGATAAAACCACAAAGATGGGGAAAAACAGTGTAGAAAAGCTGAAAATTCTAAAAATGAGAGCACCACTCCCTCTCCAAAGGAATGCAGCTCCTCGCCAGCAACAGAACAAAATTGGATGGAGAATGACTTTGACGAGTTGAGAGAAGAAGGCTATAGATGATCAAATTTCTCTGAGCTGAAGGAGGAAGTATGAAGCCAGTGCAAAGAAGCTAAAAACCTTGAAAAAAGATTTGACGAATGGCTAACTAGAATAACCAATGTAGAGAAGTCCTTAAATGACCTGACAGAGCTGAAAACCATGATATGAGAACTATGTGACAAATGCACAAGCTTCAGTAAACAACTTGATCAACTGGAAGAAAGGGTATCAGTGATTGAAGATCAAATGAATGAAATGAAGTGAGAAGAGAAGTTTAGAGAAAAAAGAGTAAAAAGAAACGAACAAAGCCTCCAAGAAATATGGGACTATTTGAAAAGACGAAATCTACATCTGATTGGTGTACCTGAAAGTGACGGGGAGAATGGAACCAAGTTGGAAAACACTCTGCAGGTTATTATCCAAGAGAATTTCCCCAGCCTAGCAAGGCAGGCCAACATTCAAATTCAGGAAATACAGAGAACACCACAAAGATACTCCTTGAGAAGAGCAACTCCAAGACACATAATTGTCAGATTCACCAAAGTTGAAATGAAGGAAAAAATGTTAAGGGCAGTCAAAGAGAAATGTCAGGTTACCCACAAAGGGAAGCCCATCAGACTAACAGCAGATCTCTCAGCAGAAACTCTACAAGCCAGAAGAGACCAGGGGCCAATATTCAACATTCTTAAAGAAAAGAATTTTCAACCCAGAATTTCATATCCAGCCAAACTAAGTTTCATAAGTGAAGGAGAAATAAAATCCTTTACAGACAAGTAAATGCTGAGAGATTTTGTCACCACCAGGCCTGCCTTACAAGAGCTCCTGAAGGAAGCAGTAAACATGGAAAGGAACAACCATTATCAGCCACTGCAAAAACATGCCAAAATGTAAAGACCATCAATGCTAGGAAGACACTGCATCAACTAACGAGCAAAATAACCAGCTGACATCATAATGACAGGATCAAGTTCGCACTTAACAATATTAACCTTAAATGTAAACGGGCTAAATGCTCCAATTAAAAGACACAGACTGGCAAATTAGAGTCAAGACACATCAGTTTGCTGTATTCAGGAGACCCATCTAACATGAAGAGACACACATAGGCTCAAAATAAAGGGATGGAGGAAGATCTACCAAGCAAATGGAAAACAAAAAAGGCAGGGGTTGCAATCCTAGTCTCTGATAAAACAGACTTTAAACCAACACAGATCCAAAGAGACAAAGAAGGCCATTACATAATGGTAAAGGGATCAATTCAACAAGAAAAGATAACTATCCTAAATATATATGCACCCAATACAGGAGCACCAAGATTCTTAAAGCCAGCCCTTAGAGACTTACAAAGAGACTTAGACTCCCACAAAATAATAATGGGAGACTTTAACAACCCACTGTCAACATTAGGCAGATCAATAAGACAGAAAATTAACAAGGATATTCAGGACTTGAACTCAACTCTCCACCAAGGGGACCTAATAGACATCTACAGAACTCTCCACCCCAAATCAACAGAATATACATTCTTCTCAGCACCACATCGCACTTATTCCAAAATTGACCACATAATTGGAAGTAAAGCACTCCTCAGCAAATTTAAACAAACAGAAATTATAACAAACTGTTTCTCAGACCACAGTGCAATCAAACTAGAACTCAGGATTAAGAAACTCACTCAAAACCACTCAACTACATGGAAACTGAACAACCTGCTCCTGAATGACTACTGGGTACATAACGAAATGAAGGCAGAAATAAAGATGTTCTTTGAAACCAATGAGAACAAAGATACAACATACCAGAATCTCTGGGACACATTTAAGGCAGTGTGTAGAGGGAAATTTACAGCACTAAATGCCCACAAGAGAAAGCAGGAAAGATCTAAAATTGATACCCTAACATCACAATTAAAAGAACTAGAGAAGCAAGAGCAAACACATTCAAAAGCTAGCAGAAGGCAAGAAATAACTAAGATCAGAGCAGAACTGAAGGAGATAGAGACACAAAATCCTTTCAAAGCATCAGTGAATCCAGGAGCTGGTTTTTGAAAAAAAATCAACAAAATTGATAGACTGCTAGCAAGACAAAGAAGAAAAGAGAGAAGAATCAAATAGACACAATAAAAAATGATAAAGAGGATATCACCACTGACCCCACAGAAATACAAAATACTCTCAGAGAATACTATAAATACCTCTATGCAAATAAACTAGAAAACCTAGAAGAAATGGATAAATTCCTGGACACATACACTCTCCCAAGACTAAACCAGAAAGAAGTCGAAACCCTGAATAGACCAATAACAGGCTCTGAAATTGAGGCAATAATTAATAGCTTACCAACCAGAAAAAGTCCAGGACCAGATGGATTCACAGCTGAATTCTACCAGAGGTACAAGGAGGAGCTGGTACCATTCCTCCTGAAACTATTCCAATCAATAGAAAAAGAGGGAATCCTCCCTAACTCATTTTATGAGGCCAATATCATCTTGATACCAAAGCCTGGCAAAGACACAACAAAAAAAGAGAGTTTTAGACCAATATCCCTGATGAACTTTGATGCAAAAATTCTCAATAAAATACTGGCAAACCAGATTCAGCAACACATCAAAAAGCTTATCCACCATGATCAAGTGGGCTTCATCCCTGGGATGCAAGGCTGGTTCAATATATGCAAGTCTATAAATGTAATCCAGCGTATAAACAGAACCAAAGACAAAAACCACATGATTATCTCAATAGATGCAGAAAAGGCCTTCGACAAAATTCAACAGCCCTTCATGCTGAAAACTCTCAATAAATTCAGTATTGATGGAACATATCACAAAATAATAAGAGCTGTTTATGACAAACCCACAGCCAATATCATACTGAATGGGAAAAAACTGGAAAAATTCCCTTTGAAAACTGGCACAAGACAGGGATGCCCTCCTCACCACTCCTATTCAACATAGTGTTGGAAGTTCTGGCTAGGGCAATCAGGCAAGAGAAAGAAATAAAGGGTATTCAAGTAGGAAAATGGGAAGTCAAATTGTCCCTGTTTGCAGATGACATGATTGTATATTTAGTAAACCCCATCGTCTCAGCCCAAAATCTCCTTAAGCTGATAAGCAACTTCAGCAAAGTCTCAGGATACAAAATCAATGTGCGAAAATCACAAGCATTCATATACACCAGTAACAGACAAACAGAGGGCCAAATTATGAATGAACTCCCATTCACAATTGCTTCAAAGGGAATAAAATACCTAGGAATCCAACTTACAAGGGATGTCAAGGACCTCTTCAAGGAGAACTACAAACCACTGCTCAATGAAATAAAGGAGGACACAAACAAATGGAAGAACATTCCATGCTCATGGATAGGATGAATCAATATCGTGAAAATGGCCACACAGCCCAAGGTAATTTATAGATTCAATGTCATCCCCATTAAGCTACCAATGGCTTTCTTCACAGAATTGGAAAAATCTACTTTAAAGTTCATATGGAACCAAAAAAGAGCCCGCATTGCCAAGACAATCCTAAGTCAAAAGAACAAAGCTGGAGGCATCACGCTACCTGACTTCAAACTATGCTACAAGGCTACAGTAACCAAAACAGCATAGTACTGGTACCAAAACAGAGATATAGACCAATGGAACAGAACAGAGCCCTCAGAAATAATACCACACATCTACAACCATCTGATCTTTGACAAACTTGATAAAAATAAGAAATGGGGAAAGGATTCCCTATTTAATAAATGGTGCTGGGAATACTGGCTAGCCATAAGTAGAAAGCTGAAACCAGATCCCTTCCTTACACCTTATACAAAAATTAATTCAAGATGGATTAAAGACTTAAATATTAGACCTAAAACCATAAAAAACCCTAGAAGAACACCTACGCAATACCATTCAGTGCACAGGCATTGGCAAGGACTTCTGTCTAAAACTCCAAAAGCAATGGCAACAAAAGCCAAAATTGACAAATGGGATCTAATTAAACTGGGTAACCTCAAGTATTTTTGAAAGTCAATGATTCTTCATAAAAATGAGTTCTGTAAAGAGCCCTCAGACTTTATTTCTACATCTACAACCATCTGATCTTTGACAAACCTGACAAAAACAAGATATGGGGAAAGGATTCCCTATTTAATAAATGGTGCTGGGAATACTGGCTAGCCATAGGTAGAAAGTTGAAACTGGATCCTTCCTCACACCTTATGCAAAAATTAATTCAAAATGGAATAAAGACTTAAATGTTAGACCTAAAACCATAAAATTCCTAGAAGAAAACCTAGGCAATACCTTTCAGGACATAGGCATGGGCAAAGACTTCATGACTAAAACACCAAAAGCAATGGCAACAAAAGCCAAAATTGACAAATGGGATCTCATTAAACTAAAGAGCTTCTGCACAGCAAAAGAAACTACCATCAGAGTGAACAGGAAACCTACAGAATGGGAGAAAATTTTTGCAACCTACCCATCTGAAAAAGGGCTACTATCAAGAACCTACAAAGAACTCAAACAAATTTGCAAGAAAAAAACAAACAACCCCATCAAAAAGTGGGCAAAGGATATGAACAGACACTTCCTAAAGAAGACATTTATGCAGCCAACAGGCACGTGAAAAAATGCTCATCAACACTAGCCATCAGAGAAATGCAAATCAAAACCACAATGAGATACCATCTCACACCAGTTAGAATTGCAATCATTAAAATATCAGGAAACAACAGGTGCTGGAGAGGATGTGGAGAAACAGGAACACTTTTACACTGTTGGTGGGACTGTAAACTAGTTCAACCATTGTGGAAGACAGTGTGGTGATTCCTCAAGGATCTAGAACTAGAAATACCATTTGACCCAGCCATCCCATTATTGGGTAGATACCCAAAGGATTATAAATCATGCTGCTATAAAGACACATGCACACATCTTTATTGCAGCACTATTCACAATAGCAAAGACTTGAAACCAACCCAAATGTCCGTCAATGATAGACTGGATTAAGAAAATGTGGCACATATACACCATGGAATACAATGTAGCCATAAAAAAGGATGAGTTCGTGTCCTTTGTAGGGACATGGATGCAGCTGGAAACCATTATTCTCAGCAAACTATTGCAAGTACAGAAATCCAAACACTGCATGTTCTCACTCATAGGTGGGAATTGAACAATGAGAACACTTGGACACAGGAAGGGGAACATCACACACCAGGGCCTGTTGTGGGGTGGGGGAAGGGGAGAGGGATAGCATTAGGAGATATACCTAAAGTAAATGACGAGGTAATGGGTGCAGCACACCAACATGGCACATGTATACACATGTAACAAACCTGCACATTGTGCACATGTACCCTAGAACATATAATAAAAATAAATAAATAAATAAATAAATAATGAATAATTGACCCCTTGTTTAGCATATCATCAAAAAATAACCATAAAAATGGGCAACCAGCAGCCCTCAGGGCTGTTCTGCCTATGGAATAGCCATTCTTTTTATTCTTTTACTTTCTTAATAAACTTGCTTTCACTTAAGAAAAAAAAAAAAGAAAAAGTTCTAAGTCAGATTAGCATATTATAGTTGGATATGAAAAATAATACTTCTAATTTGCTTGACAATTCTTAATGTTACTTTAAAAAACAGATTGTTTTTTAAGTTACTTTTAAATATCTGTCCCCCCTCACCCAACTATCTTGTTTGGATTGTTGTTTTATACTTTCTGTGAAGAAAACATGTGCTAAGTGAAATTTTAAGCCCAACACCTATCTCAAGAGACAAGAAATTCTAACCCCTTTGTACAAAACTACCAGTCTCATTCTATTGATTTATTCTTCAATAGCACAATTTAGTGACATGTTGAGCCAGCTAGCATGGATTCACAAGTGCTAATTTTGTGCTTATCTTGCCAATTCCACTTTCATCAACACTGGTAGTGTGAGAATTTACACCATAGAAACTGGCAAGTTAACAAATCAGGGGGATTTTTCCTCCTAAAAGCCAGTTGTTAAATATTTACCAGCACACTAACTTTCATGATTCTCCTGTCTAGTTGTTTAATTTCTCTATGTCTGGCATTCCTTCTTCCACAATCACATTTCCAAGTCTCCTTCTCCTAATTACTTTAAGATTTCTATTTTCTAAATTGGTTGATTCAAAATATTGGTCTAGAAAACAGATTGAATCATTTTTGCCTTCCATAAATCTTCTTTGGTCTTTCTTCTTACTTCTCCTTCTGTATTTTAAATTTTTCCTCAACTATAATAATAGTTAGCCTCCTCTTCTTATACACTTTCTCCATCCAGCCTCTCCTTCCTGAGCCTTTCCCTTAAAACTGGCACAGTAAAACTAAACACCCAAAATAGAATCACAGTTTAAATCCTTTTTGTTTTCATACACATAACCAGTGCTTAAAAATTATTTGGGGAATTACAAGTAAATGAAAGGATGTGCTTTTATCTGCTTTATATTTTACATGCATCCACATTTTGTCATCTTTCTCATCTAGGAATTCTTAGAGGGAAGAGACTGTCTTGTGGATTGGCTAAAATACAGTAATAAACCTTATTAGTCATTCCCATTCAAGCCCTCCTCATTAACAATGATAGACCTAGTTGGGAAATTGATGTCAGTTGAAATCTCATTATAAGTGTGATTGGACATTTTCACCAATTGGCAAACTTGATTCAGCTTCATAACTCCCTAGCTATTACTTAGATTAGTTACATAGACTCCATGAGCCTCAGTTGTCTGTAAAATTGGAAGAATAAAAGTAATGTCCATTTCGCAGAACTATTGGGAAGGTCAGTGATGATAATCATACAGCCCTTGGTACAGTACTATAATCATTATTATTATTTATCTGGAAAATGTTGTTACATGGAAGCTATGTTATTTTGCAGCTTACTGAAGAATATCACTTTCTAGATAAATTTTTCCTATTCTTTATCATTAAAACGTACTGTGAAATAATCAAAAATTGATTTGATTTTATTACACAATTATACATGTGAATTTTTAAAAACATTTTTTAAAATGTGATTTTAAAAATGCAAGACAAAGCTTATTCCCCAAAGAGTGTTAAATATGCCTTCAGGCTTTTAAAAATGCAGATAGTTGTAAAAATGAAATCATATTATACGTACTGTTTTGTAACCTACTTTTTCCACTCATCATACCATGAACCTCCATTTCATCAACAAATGCAGTTGTGGAGCAAGATGTTAACATTCACAATGTGTTCTGATTTATGGCTGTCACACCATCCATCAGAGAGAAAGTCCAAACATGCAGCTTTTAGGAAAATGTCCGGGATCCCTTTCCCAGTTGCCTAATGGAGAAAGTCATTGGCCAGACCGTGCTACCTCTTCTGAAAAACTAAGTGGAAAGTGATTAGTGTTGGATACTTGTCAGATCTTAATAAAGGGGGCAGGGGGCAAGGGGCACAGGGCAGAAGGGAGTGAGATGAACTAGTAGGATATAGCCCATTGGCTCTAACACAGAGTCAAAATTTCCTTAAGAGGCTCTTAGAGAAAAGAATCAAATGTGGGGATTTGGTTCCACCTTCGCCACCCGCTGCACTCCCATAAAGGGGAGGAACACATTTCATAGCTGTGCCCTAAGACTAAGTGTAATGGCCATCTCCAGCAGATTGGCAGCACAAGGGCTATTTTTGTTGCCATTTGGCCTGTTCATCATTTTTTTTTTCCTGGGTTTCTGAAAGGAAGGAGGAAATCTGCAGGTGATTAGATTTGTAGGGTAAGCCTCTGGGCTGGTGCTAATTTAGGGCAGAAACCAAACAGCACAAAGTAGCAAGAAATGTAGCTCAGCTCTATTCACCCAATTCTCTAAACCATTTTTCCTTACAGTTTGTTTCAAGACATAAAAGAAATAATTTGAAATGTTCAATGTGGTTGAGAAGAAGTAGGTAAAATTTTTCCTAATTTGAAAATTAATGTTAGAATGATCAGATGTTTCAAAACTGCTGTGTTTTGAGTCTGTGTGTGGGAGTTTTAATGAACTTGGTCTTTTATGCAACCAATTGCTGCTAGCAGCAAAACATGAGTTATAAGAAGGAATTTATTTTTTAATCAGCACATCAAAAGATAGAAAGCTATTATTACTCAGAAAAGGAAAGGAAATGGGGCAACTGGCTTATTTAGTAGATGTGTTTTTCACATCCTTTTGGATGCAAGCACAAAATTGCCAATGGTGTCTCTTAGCAAAATTGAGTTGAGGCACTTAGTTGGAAAAACCAGCCATAATATTACCCTTTCTTAAATTCCCCCAGATCACTCATTGGCACCATCTTGGACAACTGCCTTGACTCCCAACCCGTGTCTCTGCTCACTCGTTCCCTTCTGCTATTTGGCTCGAGAGCACTCACGAAAGAAAGCAGAGAAAATACTTGTTACTCTGAGCATGATTCACTTCCATAGCAGAGTCCTGTTTGTGAATTGCTGGTCCTCCTTCTGTGTGGTCATCCCTCCCTTCTTTGCAGCCCTGGGATCTACAGCAGAATAACTGCTTTAGGACCAAAGGGGTTTCTATTCTTTAAGAGTTACCATTTCCTCCCAACAAGAGTGGTTAATGAAAAAACCTCGGAATGGTTGTATTTGTTGTGCTTCAACATTAAGCTGCTATTTAAAGGGTTTAAAATTAGGTTGGTTTCTGTTGCAGCCTTTCCTGTAGCCAGTTAATGACAGGATTCTTTGCCACACTGAGGCCAGAATGGGGATGGCACATGCAACAAGTAAGGAAACCACTGATTACAGGCCAGGGAGCTAATGTGCTTACACAACATGATTGTTTAAAACACTTTGAACATTGTTTTATTTGTTTTTACCCATCCTTTACTCAAGAATTGTTTCTCTAGGGCACAGCACTGGGCCTCGCATATTTCTTAATGAGTAAATGGATTCCTAGTTTTCCCTGGAAAGGCTGACCAAAGTAATAACAGGCTTTTGCTTGGACAAATCAAGACTGAAGTTTGGGTTGGGGAAGCTCTATACTCATTGCTGTACTTAAAATGTGAGGGCTTTCTGTTGTTCTTCCTGGCTGGGCTACTGTGACCCACTGATGATAATATTACAATTCAGAAGAAACTCAATACACATTTTTAAAATTAATGAAACCTGTCAAAATGATATTTTAACGAAAAATTTGCCAATTGCATTTGCATAAAGTGCAGTCAGATTTAAATTCCAACTGTAAATATGCAACTTGACTTTTATTAACTCCAAACGTAGAGAGAATAGAAAAAATTGATTAATTTTTACCTCAGCTTCAGGTCTACTAATTTCTACCCCTTACACACACTCCACCACCACCACCATCAGCACCATTACCACCATCACCTGCCTCCACTCACATCTAGCTTACTTTCCTAGTTATCTTCCCCACCTGCCATCTCCTCTCAACTCACATTGCCCTGTCATTGTATCAGTAAGAAATTATTTTTGCTTCAGAATCTTAAAATGCACATAAAATATTTAGTGTCATTCATAGGACTGAGCATCAAGAACTCAAGAGTTCTGACTTGCTTCTCTATTCCCGCTTGCTGTATACCTTTAGGCATGTCTCTAAATCTCTGTGTCTCAGTTTGCATCCCTATAAAGTAGAGATAATTTACCTGACCTATTTCATAGCAGTGTTGTGTTGAATAGCTAATTAGTGATTATAAAGTATATTGAAAACACAGTGTACTAGATAAATACTCATAAATAATAATGACATTATAGAATTGGAAGGCTGCATTAACCCACTTTTATGTATAAAGAAATTAAAATGCAGTAAAGTTTTTCAAATCGTCTCCAATGTTACAAATGATAGAAAGAAAATTCTTGCTTACCTCCTTAACACTTTCATCATCCTGCCTCATTGACAACCAAAGGGGTAAGAAGCCTAATGTGTCTAAAGTGTAGCAATAAAACCAAGTGAGAGCAGTAGGGATATTAATCACTGATCTTCTGTTTTATTTTATGTTTTATGGTGAAGAAAAAAAGTCAATAAAGATATCAAGCCAATCAAGAACTTTCTATGGCTGTGGCAAAGCTGTCACAAAACTTAAAGCTAATTCACATACTTAGTACACCAAGAATATTTTAATAATCCTTGAACACTGATGTTAAGTTCCGTTCCATTGAATTGTAGGTTTCACCATGTCCCATAAAATAAGAGCTTAAGACTTGTCATGGTGGCTCACTCCTGTAATCCCAGCACTTTGGGAGGCCGAAGTGAGCAGATCACTTGAGGTCAGGAGTTCGAGACCAGCCTGGCCAACATGGTGAAATCCCGTCTCTACAAAAAATACAATGATTAGCCAGGAGTGGTGGCATGCGCCTGTAATCTCAGCTAATCTCTGAGGCAGGAGAATCGCTTGAACCTGGGAGGCAGAAGTTGCAGTGAGCCAAGATAGCGCCACTACACTCCAGCCTGAGAGACAGAGAGAGACTCCGTCTCAAAAAATAAAAAACAAAAACAAGAGCTTAACCCCACTTCTGTTCCCTCAAACAGTATCCAGTGCTATAGTCATTTCACTACTTTTGAAGGAGGTTTACTCCCGAAAAATGAATACAGCCAGACATACCTAATCCTTTCATTCACCAACTTTGCTGATGATTGCCAGAAAATGTTGTCATAACCACTCTGATGCATGACCCACCGTCTGGTGTGAGGACTATGTTAATGACAGATATGATCTTAATTCTATGGTAAGATGCAAAGAGAAAAAGAAAAAAAAATTAAAAGAACAAGACATTTCCAAATTATGCAAAGTTTAAGCAAAGATACAAAATTACTCTGACTCATAAAAACATGAGATTTAAGCAGAATTAGATGTTCTTATAAGGCAAAAAATGTGGCTACATTTGAAACAAAAATTAGGACCAATGGACTGGAAAATTAAAGACTATAAGCCAATTGTAATACTATTAGGTTGGCTCAAAAGTAATTGCGGTTTTTACCATTGCTTTTAATGGCAGAACTGCAAGTACATTTGCACCAACCTAATAACATAAATATATTAATAAATGTTCTGCTATATAATTTAAACATATTATAGAATTTCATTCTCACAACAACTTTTTGAGAAGTTTATCTATTCATTTAAACATATTTATTTAATCTTCTGGTTTCCAGTAGAAGACAGTAGATGACAAGAATCACTATTTCTGCTATAGCAACTTTAAAACACCAGGTACACTGTGAAAAGTTGTATTTTAAAAGACCTTGGAAAATCAATGAATCAAAGAGAATTTAACAAGCCATAAAGGGAAGAGCCTTTCTGAGAGGAGCAGTCTGTGACTGACCATTTTCTTCTGAATTGGAAAGATTTGCTAATTCTAGACATGGGCTGATGACTGGACTTGGCCCTCACAGAGGGGCTTCACTGGGAAAATAAGAAATCAGCAAAACTTTTCCTGATCATATGTAAACTTACACAGTTAATTTTCTCCACAGTATGCTTGCTGAGTTTTGAAACTAGGAAACTTCTGTAATGCAAACTGAAATATCCTCTAGTACCATTGTAGTTAAGAGACAAAGTCCCATTTGAGGATGGGATTTGCTTCAAACACAGGGCTGGACTCTTCCTTAAGACATTTGCCAACGTTGGAAGCAGTTGAAGCAGGAGGCCAAAGATCAAAGTCCCAAACCTCTGAAGGACAGACTGAATCTCAGTCTCTTAAGGCTAAGATGATGGATACTTTGAATAAAAAGACCTGGAAGAACATGCCTAAGAAACAGAGGTGAACTGATTCAAAGTAAGTCTATATATATATATCCAGTTCTGACTCACTTTAATGAATGTGGAAATGAGAAGACCAGCCCCTAACACTACCTTTCTAACATGGAACCCTCCTGGAAGATGATATTATCCGGCACCTCTAAAGATTCTTGTGTATAATATTTGACATACAATTTAAAATGTCTAGGTTTGTGGAGAGACTGGAAAATGTGGCTGATAATCAAGGAAATAAAACAAAATGGTAGGAGATCTTAGATGATTCAGATTAAAATTAGGATATAAGGGCTTTGAAATAATCAGTTCCAATATATCAAAGAAATTAAAAGAAAATAGATGAAAAGATGGAGAATTACAACAGAACATTGGAATTTACTATAAAGAACAAAATTAACAATCTATAACTACAAATATAATAGCTGAAAATAAGAACTTGAATAATGGCACACTGATGTACAAAAGACAGCATAATTGAACTAAAAGACAGATAAATAGAAAATATCCAAATTGAAACACAATGAAAAAAGATTTTTAAATACAGCTGAGTATAGGAAGAAATGTATCCAGTGTAAATGTTGAATTTACATGCCATTGAAATCCTAGAAGGAGATAAAAATGGAAAAGGAGAAAATGAGGCAGAAGCAATATCTGAAAAGATAATATCCAAGATGCAAAGCTGATTAAAAAAAAAAAAAATCAACCTGCAGATTCAATAGTCCTAAGAAGTCCCAAGCAGGAGAAATACAAAGAAAACTATACCTAGGCACATCATGGTCTAACAGCTGAAAACCAACAATAAGAAAATATTAAAAAACAGCCAGGGCCGAGTGCAGTAGCTCATGCCTCTAATCCCAGCACTTTGGGAGGCCAAGGTGGGTGGATCACTTGAGGTCAGGAGTTCAAGACCAGCCTGATCAACATGGTGAAACCCCATCTCTGTGAAAAATACAAAATTAGCCCATTGTAATCCCAGCTACTTGGGAGGCTGAGGCAGGAGAATTGCTTGAACCCAGGAAGCACAGGTTGTGTGAACCGAGATTGTGCCATTGCACTCCAGCCTGGGAAACAACACTGAAACTCCGTCTCCAAACAAACGAACAAACAAAAACAGCCAGAAGAAAAACAACAACAACCACCCCACACACAACCTTTAAGGGAACAACAACAACATTGACAACTGACTTTGCAACACAAACTAGAGAATCCAGAAGAAAAAAGAGTAACATCTTGAAGCTGCTAGAAAAAAAATTTCAGCTATCCGAAGGCATTGACATATAATTTAAAAGGCAATGCAGGGCATCATATAGTGAGGCAGCTCACAATAGACAGCCAAACTGGCTTTTTAGCAGATTCACGCTCATAATAATTAGCCCACTCCTTCGATAACTCATCAATCCATGAATGGATTCATCCATTCGTGAATCAGAGCCCTCTTGACCCAATCACCTTCCAAAGATCCCACCTCTCAACACTGGTGTACTGGGACCAAGTTTCCAACACACTTTGGGGATGCATTCAAAACACAGTATATATAATAGAAGTAAAATATGTGACAACAATTACCCAAAGGACAAGAGGAGGGAAATAAATGGAGTTCAAGTATGGTAGTGGTCTTGCATTATTTAGGATGTGATAAAGTTACTAATTTTAGATAGACTATAGTAAATCAAAAATGCATAGTTTAATATTTATGATAGCCACTGAAAAATTAATAAAATAATCTGTAACAAATAGGCCAATAAAGAAATAAAAATGGGATAAGGAAAATTTTTATTAATCTAAAAGTAGAGAAGAAAAGAGGAATGAAGGAATAAAGAAAAGATGGGGCAAACCAAAAAATAGTTAAATAGATATCTGAATTCCACTGTATTATTAATTACATTAACTGAAAAACAAACTGCAAAATCTAGGAAGAATACGAAAACTACTGATCTGCGTAAAAGGAATAAGTCTCAATTATATGCTATTAACAGAAGGGACAATTTTACTCTAAGGATACAAAAAAAAAAGTTTGCAGATAAAAGAATGAAAACGTATTATTTTACTTTTTTGAGATGGAGTCTCATTCTGTCACCCAGGCTGGAGTGCAGTGGTGCTATCTAGGCTCACTGCAACCTCCATCTTCCAGGTTGAAGCAATCCCCCTGCCTCAGCCTCTGAGTAGCTGGGATTACAGGTGCCTGTCACCACACCTAGCTAATTTTTGTATTTTTAGTAGAGATGGGGCTTTGCCATCTTGGCGAGGCTGATCTTGAACTCCTGACCTCAGGTGATCTGCCTGCCTCTGCCTCCCAACGTGCTGGGATTACAGGCGTGAACCACTGTGCCTGGCCAAATGAAAACATATTCTATTAAAAAATTAACACAAGAAAGTTGCTGTAGCTATGTTACTATATGACATAGTAGACATTAAGGCAAGATGTATTATGACAGAAAAAGTTGAGCGTTTCATATTGATTAAATGGTCAATTGAACAGAAAATTACAGTGACCCTAAACTTGTATATACAAAATAAGTAGCTTCAAAATACATAAAGCAAAATTTGACAGTGTTAAAGAGGGATCAAACATATATATATGTTTTTATATATATTAAACATATATATATATATTTAGCAACAGATGAAGTGCTGAGAATAGAATGTTGGACAGGGAAACAAGGTCTTGCACTGAAGGAGTCTACTGTGTAACATAATAATGTTTTAACAGGTAAACATTTCCTACCACATTTGAATAAAAGTACTGTTCTAAGCACTATCATCATTCTAATTTTAAACAGAAGTTGAAGAAGTCTAATTGAGACATAATATCACTTGACTAACAATTGACAAAGTCAATTGTTAGAAATAAGATCTTTCTGACTTAAGATGAGCTTTTAACCATTATATCAGCATTCAAATTCCAGAGACAATTCTCTTTTCAATTGGGAATGTATATAGAATGGTCAGCATTTTATTTATTTAAATAAGAGCTTTAAAAAAGTAACTACTATCTGTTGTCACCATGATTTTGGTACAAAAAAATATGAAGGATATAATTTCAGGTGGAAAGATAGCAATCCTTCCCTCCAAAATGATATTTATCAACATTTTACTGACATGTATAAATAAACAAATAATTTCTCCCTTTACTTTATCACAGACCAGTGAAAAGTTTACAACAGATCAACACTAATTCATTCTCTGGCTTTAGGGAACTGACCTAATGAACTATCAAAGGGTAAAATGCAATCAAAATTACATCATAATGCCTCAGCTAATGATAATGTAGTCAAATATAACATAAGACAACTTAAAAATACAAAGAAATACAGATTGAGGCCTACTACCTAATGGAAAGAAAGACAAACAATTTCCAAGCATTTATTCATTATTCAACATATCAAGTTCCTGCTCAGTTAGGAGAATAACGTTTAATAAGACTGACCTTAACTCTGCCTTCATGGAGCTTATTAGGTTTCATAGTCTGCAATCTTCAGGGTCTACTATCTAGTGGAAATCAGGTAAACTAGTGGAACAGAACTTTGCCATTTATATTACTCTGGCCACTTGAGCAATTGCTTGCACTCTCAAAAGAACTGAGCTATAAATATCACTAAAATAATCACACTAGTTGAGCCATGAATTCCAACACCACCCAAAGCAAAAGTCCCTATATATTTACATATTTTCTATGTGTATATGTGTGCATGTGTGTGTATGTCATTTGCTCCTGTTTCAACTGTCATCTTGCTTCTCTAACTTGTCATTCCAGCCTTTCTGATTGATTCAAATGTCAACTTCATCAAATAGTAAATTCCTATATAGACTTGAGTTTACTCTAAACTCCCTTATTTTGATGTCTATTTTGTGTCAACACCAAATTGCACTAATTCCTATAACTATATAATATATTTTAAAATTACTTAGTGTAAGTTCTCTCTTAGTGATATTCTTTTCCACATTTCCTTTGAAATACACATGTATTCATTATTCTGTTGGGTTTCTTGCTGGAGTTGCCATTAGTTTAAAAAGTAATTCATAAAGTCTTAGCAATGTTCTTCCTGAAAATTTTTGTTACAGGTACAGAAGGTTATTTTTTATTAACTTTTTGCAGACATTTTATTATTTTTTTAAAGATAATGATATAATATTAAGCTAAAATTCCATTAAGATAATTCTTCCTTGTACCAGGCTGGAGCAGTTCAAATACAGACACCCAGTGACTAAGGGCTTTTGTTTTCTTTGAGAGAAAGGTCCAAACTGGGGAAGGCTTCATGTCTTTTGTCACAGTCATGCCTGATCCTCTCCACCAAATCTGCACACAAAAGAGGCTCTCTCTGGTACCCTGCCCTGACCCTAATCCTTCTCATGACCATCCATAAAAGATCTAAGGAAAAGAACCTGTCAATGAATATGAACCCCCATACTCGACCTTTAGAAATGCATTAATATTTTAACTGATTTCTTCCTTTTCACTTGCATTTTCCTTCTATGCTTTGGCAAGCATAGGTAGGTCAATCATGGCATCCTTTCTTTCCAGGGGGTGGGTGGTTGTGAAGGTGCCCCTATTTAGATTTCGGACCAGCTAATTGTTCCATAACCTCAATTCTCTGATGGCCTCATGAGAAGCTGCAGTTTTATGGTTTATCTGACTTTTTCTCGTTGTCTCTTTATAGAGGTAGTGTTCCTTCCAGCTTTCTACATTCCAGGCAAAAAAAGACCTCTGCCTCATTGTTTTGATGGATACAGTCTCTCATTGCCTCATAAATGACACAAAGATATTTACATTTAGGCTATATTTGCTGATACAGTTGTCCCTTGGTATCTGTGGGGGATTGGTTCCAGGACCACTGCAGACATCAAAATCTGTGGATGTCCAAATTCCTCAGTAGTACAGTTGGCCTTCCATATGCATAGGTTCCGCATCTGTGGATTCAGCCAAGAGAGGATCGAAAATATTTGGAAAAAAGAAAATTCCACAAAGTTTCAAAAAGCAAAACTTCAATTTGCCACACTTCGAGTAGTACATTGAATCCACATGAAAGAAGTGATATCTAGGGATTGCATTAGGTATAGGTAATCTAGAGATGATTATGGCATGATGTGTGTAAGTTATATGCAAATATTATATTATTTTATGTACAGATTTGAGCATACTCAGGTTTTGAAATCCACAGCATTTCTGAAACCTATCACCCATGGACACTGACAGATGACTCTATTTGCATATATAAATACACATATCCTCCCCTATACTTTAAATAATCTCAATTACTTATGATACTTAATACAATGTGTTATGTAAATAATTGTTATATTGTGTTGTTTTTATTTGTATTCTTTTTACTGCTGTATTATTTTTATTATACTAATATTATTTTAAAATATTTTTTATCCATATTTGGTTGAATCATGGTGGCAGAACCCGTGGATACAGAGAACTGCTTGCCATTTAGCACACTAGTCTGTTGGATGTACTAAGGTAAACTTATTTTTAAATCAATGTCACTTATCTATTAAAATAAACATTATGTAGAGCCACAGTATACAAAAGAAACCAAAGAGAAGCTGTCTCACTGAACAAGGTTGAGTGATCAGACCCACCCTCTCTACTCTTGTGGTGACCGCAGTGCTCCCTACATCTCAAAGAACATGGTATGAAACAGTTTGCGTCACTGAAATATATCTTAGAAACTGGTCAAGAGGAACTGAGAACTAAGCTTGAGCATAGTCATTTCCAAACTTTTCTTGATTCCTGACCTCTATGTATGTATATGCACAACCAAGAAATATTTTAAACATAGGATATTTTTAAAAATATAATAGAAGTTCTTACGCTGTCTTCCCACCTCTCATTGGAGTATCTCCCACATTCTCTGGAGGACAATCACCACCAACTTTTAGCAAATGTTTGTCAGATTTACTCTCTGCAGTAGAAGTAGACTACTTCCTCCTTCCATATGCCTCTGTTCCTCTCAGTCTTACAATACTGGGCCTATTGATTTCTCCCAAATGTAGCCCAGTCCAATCTAAAGAACTGGGCCAATAGGGTCTTGGATGCAAAGGAAGAAAAGCAGCCTGGATTCCCTCATTGGTGGAATGTAGAACTGAATTGACTTCCTTGGGGTGGGCTTCTATATTGTGCCCTGTGATATTCCTGCTTTCTGATTAACTGATGCTGACCACGCCTCCCATGCTTCTGAAATTTTATTCCATTTCTCATTGATAGCCACTGCTGGTAAGATGGAACTCAAATGGGAATTTCTGAACACAATTCAAGGAAGGAAGAAGGAAAAAGCAGGTGAGAGGGACAACAGATGAGAATGGGAATTCCTTTTGACATCCAGCTAGTTCCGCAGATTTTATAGAAGAGACACCTGTAAGTATACTACATAAGTCTGAAACCACTTGTCTTAGAATTTTACATCTACTCAGTTTATCATTGTCTATTTTACATTGGAAAAAGCTATAGTTAAAATAAGCTGGAGACTTCCTGCTATAGTTTAAGGTGCATTACAGGTCAATCAGGCAGCTCTCACAGAAAGGATGTACCCAAAGTGTGAACCATAGAACAGACTACTGTGCAAAATGATTGTCAAGGACAGCCTAAATAATAGATGCTATGATTTCGGAAAAGAGTAAATTATAAAGTTACAACAGGAGAACAATATCTGTCAGTGATAAATAGGTAATATTTTGGTTTAAAGCCACTTAGGAAATGGAAAAGACTTTTCAGATTAGTCTTATCCTGAAAGTTATTCATTTCCTCCAGAAGATAAAGAAAGATATCATTGTATTCACCATGGCAGCACTGGGAAAATCAAAGGCAGTATGTATCAGTGGTCAGAGCTGGCATGTACAGTTGTGCACTCTGTTCACTGAACAACTCTAAGGGGACTAATTTCCACCAGAATTGTATGCATACCATATGACTACATCATGGTTCATATGTGTGCTATTGACTTGAACAGAATATTTTGGAATCCTGGCCTGCCCTCTACTAATCCTATAATCTTGAGGGAGTTATTTAACCTCTCTGTGCTTCTATTTTATTATCTATCAAATAATAAGAAAAATTTCCCTTATAGGCTAGTTGTGAATATTAAATGGAATAATAGTAAAAAAAGGTTTTTTCTACTTTTTTATTTAATTTTTATTATTATTATTATTTTTGAGATGAGTTCTCGCTCTGTCGCCCAGGCTGGAGTGCAGTGGCGCAACTTTGGCTCACTGCCTGCAACCTCTGCCTCCCAGGTTCAAGTGATTCTCCTTCCTCAGCCTTTTGAGTAGCTGGGATTACAGGCGTATGTGACCACACCTGGCTTATTTTAGTATTTTTAGTAGAGACGGCGTTTCACCATGTTGGCCAGGCTGGTCTCGAACTCCTGGCCTTAAGTGATCTGCCCACCTCAAACTCCCAAAGTGCTGGGATTATAGGCATGAGCCACCACACCAGGCCATAGAAAGTTTTTAATCCAGTGCAGTGGTCAGAATAATAATTCCCCCAAAGATATCCACGTCCTAATCCCCTAAACCTGTGATATGTTATATTACAGAAGGAAATTAAAGTTGCAGATGAAATAAAGGTGGCCAGTCGACTAGCCTTAAAATAAGAATATTATCCAGGATTATCTGGATGGGCCCAGTATAATCATGTGGGAAGCAAACAGGAAAGCAGAAGAGTGGGTCAGAGAGAGAAGCAACAAGAGAAAGAGGGCGAGAGATTTGAAGCATGAGAGGGACTCAACCTACCATTGCTGGCTGAAGACAAAAGAAGGGGCCATGAGCCAAAAAATGTGGGTAGCCTCTAGAAGAAAGGTGTCCAGTCTTTTGGCTTTCCTGGGCTACCCTGGAAGAATTGTCTTGGATCACACATAAAATACATGAACACTAACAAAGTTGAGGAACTTAAATTTAAAAAAAAAAAAAAAAAAAAACAAAAAAAACCTCATAATGTTTTAAGAAAGTTTACGAATTTGTGTTGGGTTACATTCAAAGCCATCCTGGGCCACACGCAGCCCACAGGCCGTGGGTTGGACAAGCTTGCTCTAGAAGCTGAGAACCTTCCTCAGCTAAAAAGCCAGCAAGAAAACAGGGGCTTTAATCCTACAATTGCAAGGAGCAGAATTCTGCCAAAAATCTAAGTGAGCAATGAAAGGGATTCTTCCCCAGATCCTCCGGAAAGGAATGCAGTCTGCTGACACCTTGGCTTTAACCCAGTGAGATCTTTTTTGGACTTCTGATCCAAAGAACTTTAAATGTATATTATTGTAAGCCATCAAGTTTGTGATAATTTACAGTAGCAATAGAAAACTAAAACTATACCCATTTATGTGATTGCTACTATTGTTGTTTATTCATTTACTCAATCTTTAAAAATATCCACTGAGAGTCTACTATGTGCTAGGCACTGTTCTAAGCACTGGGATACCACAAGAAACAAACTGGTGAGAGTCTTGCCATTCTAAAAATTGCCTCTCAGTACAATATAACCATATAACTAGAGCAAGGGGCAGGGAAGCACAGGAAGTAGCTGCAGGCAGCTTGCTGAGTATGCAGTTGGAGTATGAGTATCCTCCACATCTGCAGGATTCACATCTGCAGATTCAACCAACCACAGATTGAAAATATTTTTGTAAATGGATAGTTGTATCTGTATTGAGTATGTACAGACTTTTTGGTTTCGTCATTATTCCCTAAATACTATAATAAACACCTAGTTACATAGCATTTACACTGTACTATGTAGAAAATAATTTAGAGATAAAGTACATAGGTTGTATCCAAATACTATGCCATTTATATAAGACACTTGAGCATCTGCAGGTTTTGTTATCTTGGCAGGGGTGGGAGGTGGTTTTGAAATCAATTCTCCCATAGATACTGAGAGACAACTGTATTATCTAAGAAAATAAACCTTTAGAAATAAAGGTAATGAATGGTGAGCAATTGTGGACAAAGAAGTTGAGAATTCTCTAAATTCAGTTTTTTAAAGGCACTAATACCAGTAAGTGAAAATATTATAACAAAAAAACGTATAGGAAGAGGATTATTTCACAGTTTGATAAATGAAGAATGTGGTCTAGTCAATGCAAAGACATTTCAGTAAGATTTTACATGGATAAAAGTCACAGTAAGGTGAAGCTATATTTTATATTGAAGAGTATTTACAGTTTATTGGGTGTTTAATTAACCTTAAGTTAATTGCTTCATAAAGTGTAAATAGTTCTCATTTTATTTTATGAATTTTTTCATTCCAAATCATTTTGCTTTAATTGAGTACACATTTTAAAACTCCTCAGAACCATTATAGATTTCAATTCACTGAGTCAAATCACAGAATTATGTTTTGTCTAGTCTAAGCATTTGCATATGTGTTACGTCCTTGTATTTTCACAAACATTCTGTGAAATATTTTACCTCCATTTTACTGATCAGAAACCAGGCACAGTTAGAAAGTGAGGAATGATTCAAACAGATACTGATGGATATTTCACAGTTTACACTAAAATTTTGAACTTTGTAAAGACAGGAAAAGGGGTTTCATAGTGACCAAGGATATCAGCTCCTTTCCTCTGGAGCTGACTTCCAAGGTAAAAAGCAAGAAAATGCAGCACAAGTGATCACTTTCATCTCTACTAAAAGCTATGGAGATGCCTGCCAAAATAAAGAAACCCACCCCATTCAGTGCTGCAAATCTTTCAGTTTAAACTTCTGGTGGCAAAGGAAACAGCACCAATTTGCAACATTCCAGTGCTCTGAGTTGGTTTCTGGAGTCTATGTCGGCTCTGCAAGGAGAATGAATTGATGTCATGGTCCTTCGTTACTTTTAATAAACTCTGGAATTAATAAAGGATCTTGAGAAATGAACTAATGGTGAAGGTTTGGAAGGAGGAAGTCGTCAACCTAGAAGTTAAGTAATCACAGGCTTACTGTTGTCTTATGTTGATGGAATATCTATGTATTAACACTACAAGGCAACACAAGAAGAATGTTTTCACCAGATATGTATACTTTTCTCTCTTTTAATAAGAAATTGTTTTCTTTGGACAACTTGGCAAAAACCAATCATCTGTCAGTGATGCTATAATGGGTGGTTTTGGGACATGTTTTTAAGGTTAGGTTTCTTGCAAAAAGTGACACTTGAAGAAACTTTTAAGCAAGCAAGAGAGAATTACTTGATGGACAGAACATGATAGATTTATCTTAGGTCTACAAAAAGCAGAGGGCTCAGAAAAGAAGAAACCAGAAGGAGACCATTTTGAGCAAGTAAACTGTATAGTATTGTAAGCAGAGATTGAGGAAATTGATGCAAGTATTTTGAAAGCCCATGAGACCACCTAAACATTTGATGGTAGGAAATACTTCAATGAAAGCATATCCATTTTGTGCAATATTATATACCATTAAAATCATGTTTTTGAGGATTATTTAATGGTACTAGAAATTATTTATGATATAATGTTACTTGAAAGAGAAAGCAGGATATACATTTCATATTCAGGATAACAGCAGTTTTATTATACATATGCCCACCCACCAACATGCACACATGCATACCTTATCAGAAGGTGTTACAAATATACAAATGAAACATTAATCTGTCTTGAGCAGGATAGGGAATGTATTGATAATATAACTGAACAATTCAAGGATAAAATTGGCTTCAAAGGTTGATCCAAGTCCAAATGTGGTGCCAGGGCTCCATTGCTCACACTGCATTTTTCTGCTCTAGTTTTGTGCCATTGCTCTCATTTGCAGGTAGGTCCTGCCCTAGAGCATAGAGAGGCTGCACGTACTCTCATTCAAGTTAGGTGGGGAAGAGGGTTTGAACAGGGTCCTGGTTTGTTTGTCTTGTTTCTTGTTCCCAACCCTGAACCCATCCCTGTAGCTAAGAGGGTATAACACCTCTTACCACCCTCCCCAACCAGAGGTGAGGTAAGTTCCAGCCAAATCACATGGACAGGAGATTCAGGTGACCTTTAAGAAAGGGGAATGGAAGGGTGGGTGGCGAAGAAACAAACAAATGTTTGCTACTCATACTCTCACACAGGGAATAATTGGAAGAAAGGATACCCCAATTTTAATTGGTTGCCATGGATTATACATATACACAAACACACACACATATACATATTTAATGTGGATTATAGATGATTTTATATGACTTCACAAGCTTATTTTTAAGAATATTCCAATAATTACATATGATCTGAGAAATAAATTACAAAACTCCCTAAAACCAAAGGTGCACATTTCTAGCTTATCAATAAAGCCAGGTCATTTATAGATTTATAGTTTTAAATACTTCTATATGGATGTATATTGTTTTATGCATATAGTTTTATAACTGTACATATAGTTTTATACGTTTTTATATGTGGACAGATAGATATACATTATTTATAAAATAATATACATTTTAAAGTTCAGGACCAAGTAGTAAAAGGTTCTGAAAAGTGTTTGAGACCATGGGAGAGGTAGTGAAGAGCATGACTTCATCAAGCAATAGTGGAGAAATGTTATTTTTGCAGTATGTTTTTGATTAATGTTAATAGGTATCATTAATCATAATTAATATTTTGTAGCAAATGGTTAAATAATTATAGTCAGGAACTTCAAAAACTTTATTTAAAAAAAATCACTCAGAGAATGTCATGTACTGGCCTGTGCCTGGGCTTTCCCAAGCTATTTCTCCTTTAGTCCCACCTGTCTCTATGTCATTGTTAGCCCATTGCCAATGGTCTCCCCACAAAAGAAAGCAACACACACACACACACACACACCCCTAGTAAGGTAGTTTTATTGGAATTCTTGTGGACAAATGGAGAATGGAGGTCTATCACATAGGACGGCTTTATAGACATTCGCATTTACCCTTCTCCACACATTCCCAAAAAGCTCTCTCCCTTGGCAGCTGTCTCATCCCTTCTAGCTCACTCAACCCGTCAGTCTGCATCTATTTTTCTTTTCTTTTCCACCTCCTCCATCTCTTCTGCAGCCACATGGCTTCAGCCCCTACCACCCTAGGACACTTCCTCTAGGTTAAGAGTCAAAATGCAAATGCCTACAGGAGCCAGGTGGGCAATATAAAGAAAAGAGCAGAAATTCCAGGTACCAAAGACTAGCAGGGACTATGGCAAACCAGACAATGAATGCCTCATAAAGCACTTGGTGCCTGTAGGGATGAGGATCCTGTATTCACTGGTTCCTGACTGTCAAAGAGACACTGGAAATAGGATCTTTAACATCTTTGAAAAATACCACATGGTCGGCCGGACGTGGTGGCTCACGCCTGTAATCCCAGCACTTTGGGAGGCCGAGGCGGGCAGATCACGAGGTCAGGAGATCGAGACCATCTTGGCTAACACGGTGAAACCCCATCTCTACTAAAAATACAAAAAATTAGCCAGGTGTGGTGGTGGGCGCCTGTAGTCCCAGCTACTCGGGAGGCTGAAGCAGGAGAATGGCGTGAACCTGGGAGGCAGACCTTGCAGTGAGCAGAGATGGTGCCACTGCACTCCAGCCTGGGTGACAGAGCAAGACTCTGTCTCAAAAAAAAAAAAAAAAAAAAAAACCGCATGGTCAAGGAAAATGTATTTGCCAGCCAGATGAAACCTATGAGCTACCAGTTTGCAACCTCGTCCCTAGATCTCTCCATTTGTCTTCCTAAGTGGGCCACGTTAGCCCTCTCTTGGTGTCCTTCATTTTATAAGCAAACATTAACCACTGCTCAGGGTAAATGTCAATGACTCATCACTTAGCGTGTGTGTGTGTGTGTGTGTGTGTGTGTGTGTGTGTGTAGGTGGCATGGCAGGTATAAGGTTATAGACACCAAACCTCTCCAACACAGCAGTGCATCTTACAGCAAGAATAATCTAAGGATCAGGAAAGCTGGTTCTACTTCCTATTTAGCCACTTCCTAGTTTTGCTCTTCTATCCCATGCCTATAATACCAAGGTAAATGCTGAAATGCCTTAAACACTAAAATTAAATGTACTATGTTGTACACATTTCCTTTCATGTCCTTTGTTTCCACTGGGGTGGAAATATACTAATGAGCCAAACATCATTCTATCATCAATGGTTGGTGGGATCTGGGAGGTATCAGTGTGTGTCCAAGCTGCTCTGATGGACATTGTATGAGTGAGGTAAGACTGAAGAATCGATGCCCAGAAGCAATGGCTTAAAAAATTTTTTTTGACCACGTATCAGTCAGGATTTAGTCAAAAAAATAAAAATCGCATTAGGTCTTCAAACAGAGGAATTGGTTACTTGAGTATGGAAAGGCTGAAAGAACAGAAAAGGAACACTATAATAATATCTAGAGATAACAGCAGGAATTAGTCCATGCCTTGAGAAAGAGGGACAGAAAGTAGAAGGTGGGTTACTGTAACCAGAAGATAGAAGGAGGGGCTCCAAAGAGCTGATGTTTATAGCTTTGAAGAGGGAGTGGCATGTGACTTCTGTTGGTATCTCTGCTGCTAGAGGTCTGACAGAAGCTGAAAGGAGTTGAAAGAAGCTGGAGTCTGCAGTCAGTGCAGCTGCTGGAAACATGCTGAGGGAAACAGAAACATAGAAAGGAAGCCTCTTCTCTTTCCCTGACCTTCTCCTCCACCTGCAGAAAGAACCAGCTGGCAAAGGAGGGTCCCAATGCCAACATCACAGAGCAGTGTAGAGAGGTGTGGATTTGGAGTTGAGAGACAATAGGGAGATAACTAGCACAGACAGAGCCGCAATAAAAAATGTAGATCACATCAGGACTTGGCACACAGCATTTGCATGCATGTCCAACTGAAACAAGCTTCACGAACCAATGGGATGCACTGTATCTTATTTTCTATTCTATTCTGTGCCATTTTAATTATTAAAATGCTGGTTACGCTCTCCTACGTGATTTCGTAATCCACTAATGCCTTAGAGGAGTCTCAAATCTAAAAAAGAAGTGAAAGATTCTGAGACTCCATGAACGCAAAGTGTATGTGGTCGAGATGAAGAAGGATGTGCATCAAATTCAAACAAAAGTCTGAGCAACTTGAAAAATGCAGGGGAAGTATGAGAAGATTGGATTTTCTAATTTCAGAGTAGTCTTTGCAAGAAAACAGAGCATATCATTGTGGTAAAGTCAGCAAGATCACATTTTAATTTTGACCCTGCCTTCCTCATCAACATTACAGATGTCAGTTTGCAAGTAACATATGACATAGATGTTTACATGCTGGGTGGTACTGAAATACTTAATGTCCTTTTTAGAGTCAGCATTTATCAGCATGGCGACACGTGGAAATTAGGTTTGTTTTCTTTAGTTGGTATTAGGAAAATCACAGTGCTGTCCACCGGATGGCATAAAAGTCACTAAAAACAGATTCTTCTTTTTATTTCTGGGGTAATTAATCTAAAAGAGTAGACTCGTATGGCCCAAAAACACAATAGGATTGCATTATTTCCTTTTAGTTATTATTAGCTATTATCTAGTGTAAGTCAATCTTTCATATGTATATATGTTCATTAATAATTCAAATACTGAATTTGATCTTTATGAAGAGATTTGGATATCAATACTATTACAAACACAAACTCTACCATCCCCCCAAAAGTAGACCAGAAATTTGGAGAGAAATCCAATTAACATATGCTATAACAAAGGCAAATTAAAAGCAACATAGATGGTTTGACTCATAGAGTTAATAGAGTTGTTTATGTTTAAAACCTGGAAGACTGGGCACGGTGGTTCACACCTATAATCTTAGCATTTTGGGAGGCTGAGGTAAAATTTTTTTAAAATATCAACACAAAAGTTTCCAACCATCCAATTAAACAGATAATCTGTTTACGTTGGGGAAGAGAAGAATGCCGTAACTCTGATGTGTGTGTGTTTATACATGCATGTGTAAAGACAGTGTGTGTAGGCCAGGCCCGGTGGCTCGCGCCTGTAATCCCAGCACTTTGGGAGGCCAAGGCGGGCAGATCACGAGGTCAGGAGATCGAGACCATCCTGGCTAACACATGGTGAAACCCCGTCCCTACTAAAAATACAAAAAATTAGCCGGGGGTGGTGGTGGGCGCCTGTAGTCCCAGCTACTCAGGAGGCTGAGGCAGGAGAATGGCGTGAACCCAGGAGGCAGAGTTTGCAGTGAGCCGAGATCGCGCCACTGTGCTCCAGCCTGAGCCACAGAGTGAGACTCTGTCTCAAAAAAAAAGAAAAAAAAAAAAGAGAGAGAGAGAGAGAGTGTGTACATGCGTGTGTAAAATAACACCGGTATTCAAAGGAACAGGTACAAGTTTAGGAAGAACAGGCCATGTTCACTTGGTGGTATATACCCAGACCCTGTTTGTTGATGTCAGTAAACTTAGTACCTTTTTTCCTTGGGCCAGAGAAGATGTCATCAGACTATGAATCTGAATTGCTTTTTCTCTTTTTCTTATTGATATTTAAGAATATGAAAGAAAAATGTCTTTGTATCCAAAAGTATTGTGATGAAGCTTAGCTGTAAATTTCAAATGCTGGTATTTCTCAGCTGTTATGTTTTAACAAAATCTCTATCAGCCAACCTACTGCTCACAAATCAGCAATATCTCTTGTATAAAATAGTTCCTGAAGCAAAGAAAAAATTTAAAATATGCAATCTCTTTAGAGGTTTCACATCTTACTGTATTTCATTGGGTTTGTGACATCATTTTGTTCCCTATTTTAAGATCACATTAGAAAAACCAAAAAGGAAAAAAGATTGTATTAGATATGTATTTATGTAAGTACATGATAATTAAATTTGACTTACCCCAAATGCTTTGAGATAAGGGATGACAAAATGAAGAGTAACAAAATCAGAGTTCAGAGTCATGTCCCTTAGAAAGTTACGTGACGTTTTGGGCTTCATTTGCCGTATCTGTATGAATTGTAATACTGCTTTTGTAAGTTTGTTGTAAGGATTGAATTGTAAAACATATGAAGGTCCCTGGCTTTGTTATACCTTAAACAATTTTCTGAGATTCACATTTATTGCTTTAATAGGATATCAAGAAAAATGAAGTAATTATCTGAGATGCAGAATGCTGTTGATCTGAGCATGGACATTTGTTCCTCCTCCCCTGAGAGGTCAGTTCTTATTTTTCTCATGAATCAAATCTATTTAATTCCCGTGACCTCTCTCTGATTGGAAGAATGTACTTACAGACAACAGCAAAGAATTATGGCATCTCAGCTATTATCACATTCTAATCATAGCTTCTTGCATTTGAGGCTTATGATACAAGGCAGAATTAGAAATGTCAGTTTCTTGAGGTTCAAAAATCAGTTTCATATTTGCTGTCTTGGCAGCAGCCAAAAAGGACAAATTAATAAAACATTATCTACAGTACTAAAAAATTGGGGGGTGGGCAGAGAGTGGAGATTTACGTCATCCATTAATCAGTGACCTAACCAGAAAAACATTAGTGAATGATTAAAGAAAGATGACCCTAAGGGACTTCAGGGGGATTCAGACAGGCTTTTGTCAAAGCCCCCAAATCTAATGTAATTTCAGGCTGGCCTCAAAATTCAATTTGTGTGGAACCTCTAAGTCATCTATTCCGCAACGACATACAGCATAATTGCATTTGAACAGCTTCCAGCACAGCACTGAGAAAATGTCTTGTTCCGGGCCCTCAGTGCCCACGAGGAAGGCGGTCCAGATGACCACACAGGAGGACAGGCTCAGTAACAGAGTCTGCTGATCCCACCTGCTGACCGTTGCCCTCCACAGGAAGCATATGTTTCTGCTTAATTCCTGCCAGCTTTTGGCTGTCAGGTAGGGCATCTGCAACAGGCAGTTCCCGAGGGCTGCCACCTGGTGCTGTCAGTCGGCTTCAGACCAACAAGGAAAAGGGGAGGCATTCATCGATGTGCTTATTTTTCTGTGTTTAGAGTATTTCTTGGGACTTAGAGTTTTCACTTGGCAAGTTAACTGGTCTCTTTAGTTAGGAGAGAAAAAAAGGAATTTTGCTTGCTTTCCCTTAACTCAGAGTTCCCTTCTTTGGAAAAGCTATTTTGTAATACCTGGTTCACCCTCATTAAGTGTCTGCAGCTTCTCCACAGTACTGAATGGTTGCTTGAAAATATACTTAAAAGTTATATTCTAACCATCATAATTTGAGAAATAGTCATTAAATCCCATTATTTTTTAATGTGTAGTTACAAACAATCACAAATAGTCTATTACAAAGTTAGTGTTTCAATCCCATTGGAAAGATTAGACAAAAATAAAACAAAAATAAATGTCCCAGGAGGAAGATGGAACATTCCTTAGAAAATACCATTTTTGGCTCCTGTCTCAGTAGTTTATAGCATGCAAAGAAATAGAAGATGTTCAGTGAATGTCAACAGTTAGATGGTATTTCAACCCCCAAAACACTGCTTGTTTTGATCCAAAATCAACTTATATTCAATTCTCACTCATACCTTTCATTTTGCATCTACAAATGCAGTACAACTTTCCATAAAGCCAATTTGATGTAGTGAAACTGATTGAAGAAGAAGCATGATTTGCTTTTACTAGACTGCTTTAAGTAGTAGCCTAACTGTGAATAGGAATTAGCATTTGGATAAGAAGGAAACTACTACCCTGAAGTCTTAGTCCATCTGGGCTGCTAGAACAAAATGCCATAGACTGGGTCATACAGACACAATAGAAATGTGTTGCTTACAGGTCTGGAGATGGGGAGGTTCAAGATCAAGGTGCCAGCAGATATGGTGTCTAGTGAGGGCTCTCTCTGCTTCAATGATGATGCCCACTACTTGTGTCCTCATATGGCAGAAGGACAAAAGGCCTCCCTCAAGTTTGTTTTTTAAGGATAAGAATCCCATTCATGAGGGTTCTGCCCTCATGACCTAAACACCTCACAAAGACTCCAATCTCTTACTACCATGGCCTTAGGGGTTAGTTTTCAACATATGAATCATAAAGGGCACAAACATTCAGACCACAGCACCTAGTTTGACAGATATTTTCATTAGTGGCTTTTTGTTTGGCTTATCCCACCCACTGATGACTGACAAAACTGATAATGATAATAAAAAGTTTAAAGATGTTGGGTTAATAATAGTATCAGCAGTAATAGGAAAAGTTAGATGTACTCAAATACTGGGTTTAGTTTTTATATTTAAACACCTATAGGGTTTTTTTTTTCTTTTCTTTCCAAAAAAGTATGTGCCCAAGCACATATTTACATTGCTGCTAGAAAAATTAGCTTTATCTCTTTAGCTTCATATATTTCCCATTGGAGCAAATCCTTCCATCATGTGATGTTTTTTGATAACAGGGAATATTTGAGGAGCATAGCCACCACACTATGGCAGAACAGACTGTTCTGAACTTCAAAAATATATTACTATGGAAATAGGTGTCCAAAAAGTCAAGTGGAAATTGCCATGAGTGTATGTCTTGTTTAATGGCATTTTTAACGCTGGAAAGAATCACAGAATTCTTTGTGACAGAATTAGAGAATCCTATATCAGCATATTTGTGGACATTTTCTAGTAAACATAAGCACTCCACTGCCTTTATTTTCATGCCATGTTTTTATTCTACCTGTGTATTTTTAGGAAGTTCAATAAAATATTTGCTCAGAAAGTATTCCGGACATGTAAAGGTATCAGGTGCCAAGTCATACAGAGAACTGGATGCAAGAGAGGAACAGGAAGTTGAATGGGTGAAAAGTGGTTGGGCAGAGAAGCACAAAAGGAATTTAAAAAAACGTAGAATGACCCTTAAGAATCAGAGGAATCAGACTATAAAGTTAAAAGCCGAAACTGTTTTCATAACTTCTTGTTCCCATAAATGGTGTCTTGATTATCTTAAACCTCTGGCAAGCTGCCTGTGCTCACTCATACTTTAGAGAGAGGCTTGACAATGAATGAAGGCGATTTTAGCCCATTAGTCCATTAGAAGGTTTCAGAAACATCCTCTCTGCACTTTTTAACTTCCCATCGGTGCCCTTACCATCGACTCCCATGCAAAAACTGGGAGTTCCTCTAGGTGTGTGTTTGACATGGGCAACCTCATCTCCTTCGGGGATGCTGAGGGAGAGAGAGAGTGGTGGCCACAAGAGGATGCAGCCACCATGTACCTAAGCATGGGACTCTAACTCAACAACAACTGGAATATTCAAGGAACTCCTTCAAGGGAATTTCTGTAACTACACATGTTTGTTAAACCAAAGTGATTTTTCTGAGCAGTGAGGGCATCTGCCAGGCTTACAAATTGGGAAAAAGTTTGACCTGCCCCTTGATACCTCCTTCTCAGTTTTTGGGTTGAGCTGCTGAGAACTCCCCTTGAACAGGCAGGACAGCTTGCTGTGTGTGTACAGTTTTTTCAAAGAAGTGTATGACTACAAAGATTTCCTAAGTGTCTAGGCATATCCTATATTCATGTTCACAGAAACAGTATTCCACATTGATCGTCTATCATTCAGCTGGTTCCAAAGTGCAAACACTCGTTTTCCTGTGTGCACCATGAGAAATTCCTAGATTTTGTTTCAAGTATTTTTCATGGAAAGCAAAACAGTTTTTTGTTTTTTGTTTTTTGTTTTTAACAGAAGACATGTTGAAATGCCTTGAACTTGCTTTGGGTGTTTGATAGGATCGGTTTTCTGTAATGTTTCTTCCCACCCTCCTGTTCTTCTCTCATCTAAACCCCAAATCCTTCAGCCACTAGCCTGTTCAGGGCCCTGGTTTGATAACCCAGCAATTGGAGAGTGGAGTGGGAGGAGAGGCCTCATACCTTTGTTTTTCTGGTTCTCCCCAACACCCTGGTGGCCTACTTGGGTGTCCCACAAGCTCTCTGTGGAAAATAGTGCATCTCATTTAGCAACAACTCCACCTAGCACAAGTCTCTGAGCTATACTTAAACCGGTGGGGAGAGAGTGTTGGAATGAGTAAGGCCTGCATTTGACTGTACAAGAAGAACCATTTTCTCTTCATGGTGGTGGGCCACAAAGTAATTTCTGCTTCTACTTTCACAACCCACAGAGCAGAGGAAGTGAATTCATGCTTTTTTCCAGTGTGACAAAAATGCAATAGGTGTTCAAAGGTATGTTTTTAGGAGAAATTTTCAACAAAGTTATAAGGGCTTTTGTGAAGTTTTTTATATGATAAAAGGAATCGAAAATAACATTTTTCTGTTTCCCAGGCTCTCTCATAAGGTTGGAATTTCTCTTTACGTGGAAGATAATGATGTAGCTCAGAGTATACATATCTTCCTAGCTGTATCAAATGAGCACACTCTTTATTATTTCTTTTTCAAAATAGCCACTGTGTTTTATGTTTTGTCGTATTTATGGAAAAACAGGAACAACTTGATAGCCCAGCCATTTAAGAATCTTGGCTATTTAGAGTGTGCTAAGGGAGGTAGTGTGAATTGGCCAACGTTTGCACCTAGAGTACTGAGTTGAATATACTGTCTTCTTCAGTAATCAGTATGTAATCAGTATTTAAAGTGTTCAGACAATTTTTTTTAAGTTGGGGATGACTAAAATGTAACATTCACAGCCATCCAAAAGAGTTCTGCGAAGTGAAAGACTACTCACGGGTTCTGGTTTCCTTCTAACATTTCAAAACCATCTTCTGCCTTCACCCTAGTGTTATTGACCTTCTTACCTTTGTGTCCCATGGTACTCAATACCTATGTCTATCATTTAATTATATTTTTATATTTCTTATAACATTTTATTGTATAAATTACTGTCCTGATTTGTTACATGTTTGTCCTGAATTTAAAAACATAGAGCCCTGAAGTTCCATAATAGTATCTCAATCACCTTAAAACTTTCGGACCAAGAACATACCTAGAACTTAGCGATAAATGTTTGTTGAAGGAAAGATTTAATGAATAATGGGAAGTTGGAGCTGATGTAAAACTATCTATTTGAAAGGACCCAAAAGAATAAATGAAGGCACTTTTTGCATAGAATTACAAGAAGAGAAAAATAATTTCTTGGCCTTATATGTATAGTTTCTAAATAAACTTTTTGGAGCAACAACAATATCCATATCTTTTACTAAGATGGAGACTTGAAGTATGGCAGTGTTAGGGGAAGACAGGCTAGTCTGGTGAAGTTAGAGCCTGTGCTTAGCGTAAGAAAGGAACTCCTCTGTGGTCATTTTAGGCTTTGTGCTCTGGGCTGTAGTTTTCCCCTTTTATGTATCACCCTGTTGCTAAAAGGAAACTTTGATTTTTTTTTTTTTTTTTTGTAAAACGTTAAAAACTTTGGTGTACCAAATTTACCTAGTTTGAATGTGATACTGGTTGAAAGAAAAAAAAAATGTCTTCCCTTCTTTTCATAAACTCAGAGGACTGGGCACAGAAATAAACTGCACAATCAGTAAGTGCTGTGGTCTGAAAGTTTGTGTCCCCTCCCAAATTCATAGTTAACACTTAATCACTAATGCACTAGTCTTAAGAGGTGGGCCTTTTAGGAGATGATTAGGTCCTGAAGGCAGAAGCCTTATAGATGGGATGAGTGCCCTTATAACAGAGGCCTGAGGGGAGTTTGTTCACCCCTTCTGCATGTGGGGATCCAACAAGGAGGTGTAATATCCAAAGCAGAGAACCCTCACTGGATGCTGAGTCTGCTGGCATCTTGATCTTGAACTTCCCAGCCTCTGAAACTATGAGAAATAAAATTTCTGTCGTTTATAAATTACTTAGTGATATGGTTTGGCTGTGTCCCCACCCAAATCTCATCTTGAATTGTAGGTCCCGTAATTCCCATGTGTCGTGGGAGGGAGCTGGTAGGAGGTAATTGGAATCATGGAGGCGGGTCTTTCCCGTGCTGTTCTCATGATAGTGAATAAGTCTCACGAGATCTGATGGTTTATAAAGGGCAGTTGCCCTGAACACTCTCTCTTGCCTACCACCATGTAAGATGTGACTTTGCTCCTCCTTTGCCTTCTATGATGATTGTGAGGCCTCCTCAGCCATGTGGAACTGTGAGTCAACTGAACCTCTTTCCTTTATAAGTTACCCAGTCTTGGGTATTTCTCTATTAGCAGCATGAGAACAGACTAACGCACCTAGTCTAAGGTATTTTGTTGTAGCAGCCCTAATGGACTCACAGACATTTCAGTGAAAGCCTAAAACCATAGGAGACTTCTTGGACATCAAGTTTCTAAAGACATAGGAGAGCAAATTTCTTCTAAACACAGCTAAAATAAAACTTAAAATTTGTGTTTAATATGTATATACTGTACATCACTGCAAATGTGGTATTCCTTTAGGATAGCACTCCCGTTTGTAATTAAAAATTTCCAAAATTAGGCATCCAAAACTAGAAGAGGTCTACAAATGGCAAAAAGCACTCTGTTATCCAAAAGAGAGATTTTATAAATAGAAGATTTTGTATATAAGCCTATTTATCTACAGCCTAGTAAAGAGTTGAACACTGTCTAGAGAATGTGACCTAAGTAGGCAAACAATTCAGATAATGTAAATTGCAGTTTGAGGCCTAAAAAATACAGAAAACATGTTTAGTCTAAAAAAATATGAAGACCTAAAATGGCATGCAAATTCTGACAAAAACTTTTCTAGGACACGGCAATATGGAAACACTGAAGTATGAATTAAAATCAAAGAGTTTTTTAGTTTAAAATGGTGTGTCAAGAAAGCAGCTCCTAATATAACTTGCTCCAAGCAACCATTCAATACCTACAGAGAACTGCCAAACAAAATTAGTAATCTACTGATAAAGTTAGGAAAACATTTTCTTAAATGCGGCTAATCTAAAAAAAAAAAAATTCCAAAGTTTACCCATGTTTAGAGCAGCCCTATTTACCCCGAAGGAAGAACACTGTTGTGCAATTTATTTCAGTGTCCCAGGGCCCTGTATCAACAAATAAAAGGGACCATTTTCCTTCTCCATGACAGTGGTGTTTTTTGAGGAATTATAATCTTCCCACCGTTAGCAGCTTCTATAACTTTCTAATTGATCTTCCTCACTTCTATCTTAGCCCTCTTTTATCTACTCTTCCCCCAGCAGGCATAAAACACGTCAAAGTCCTTAAAATTCTCCAATAACTTCCCATTGCTCTTAGAACACAGACACCTTCACTTGTCCTAAGAAGCCCTGAATGTTCTGCCCAGCTTACTGCCTCCACCTTGTCCTGAATTTAGCATACCCCTTTCTGCCTTTGACATCTTAAGTTTTCAAAAACTATATTTCATGGAATTTTGGAATAATATAATTAATTCATGTGAATTAATGTGCATACCTCTCTGTCTTTCATTCACTAAACTCTAGCCACACTGCTGGATAGTAGTGAATAAATGCTGAGTCACTGGAAATAAAATTATAAGATAATTAAAATATTATTAAAACAAGAGCAAAATGTATCAGCTGTTATCAAAGCTCAATATAAAGATAAGGTCACTGTTATAAATGCTTTTATTAAAAAATAAAGACCAAGAGGAAATTGAAAACATTGACCACAAAATAGAAATAATAGAAAAAATACAACGCTATTTTGAGTCAATTAACAGATCTATTATATTGTTTTCCATTTCTGATTACTCAAAAAATTGTTAAAGCTTATAAAGCTTAATCAAGGAAAAAAAAGTAAAGCAAACAGCAAATTTAATATGGAAAAGGAGATACAGGAATAACTAGGAATCGATTTTTTAATTTTTAAAAATTTTAAATTGTAGAGAGTACTGTGTATTAAAAATGTAAATCACAATAATCTGTGCTGATTTGACAGACTCTAGAGCACTACCTGGAAGATGGAGGGGTTCAGTAAGTATTTGGTGAATACACAGATTTCATAGGAAAATATTTGTTGTCTCAAGAATTAGAAAGCCCAAAGAGAGCAACAACCCTGGGAAGGGGGAAATCCTTTCTATTATCAAAGAATTATCTCAGATAAATTCCCAAGCCTTGTCACTCAGTAAATATTTATTGAGCACATTCTATTATGCCAAGCATTATTCCAGTGTAAAGGATGATAAAAATATCAGGACCCCCAAACTTCTTATGCAAAAGGGAAACTTAAGCCCGGGAGGTTGAGTCATGCAACTCCCTCTTCCAAATGAATATCTGTTCCTAGCAGGATGCCTCAGCCAGATCCCCATGGAAACATAAAAGACCTCAGGCACCTGCTGAAGAACTGCTTCCACAGATCATTCATAACTAAATTCTCTGCTGGCCTCCCATAAACAAGGACTTGCTCTTTGTAACTTTAGATCTGTGATCTGCAATCTAAGTCTAGCTCCTAAAACTAAAGTCTGTTCAATTCCACACTGATAATATCTATCATAATCGTATCTTCGCAGGTGCAGAGTGAAGACAAGACTCATTTCCTCCACCTACCCATAGAGGTCTAGAGAAGTGGCTCTTCTGTTATTAATACTTCCTTTTTCTCTGCAAACATTCACCTTATCTTGTGTAAAATGTAGATTTACTGGGCACTATCTAATGTCTCATGGGAATACAACCATTTGCCTTATAGTCCCTTTAAAGAAATATGTAAATCCTAAACCTCCTGAAAACCTCTCTGGAGAAACAGCCACAGATTTGTCTACAGATTGGTCAAACGCACCCCAAAGTTGGCTTAACACACCTCAAAAATTAAGACTTTTATGTCATTCATTTTTGTTGTCACTAGACTGTGGGAATAACCATTAACCTTCCCCCACCTCAACCCAAACCTGTCCTCTTAAAGTTTCATTCTTCTGCTGATATCAAACAGGTGGTGCCATGTATAATTAAGAAAACTAAAACAGAGTGAGGAGAATGGGACCTGGGGAAGGGGTGCATGGATGGTTATTCCTCTGGATTGGGGAGAGACTCTTTGGTAATATCTGAGCAACTAAGGAGCAAACCATGCAGATAATTAGGAAAGATTATTCCAAACAGAGGAAAGAAAGAATGTGAAAGGGTCCTGAGTAAAAGTAGTGCCTGGAGCTGAGTGAGGGAGGCAAGAATGGTGAGACCCAGGTCTTGTGGGGCCTCAGGGGCACTGCACTCTGGGGAAAAGGAAAGCCACTGCATTGATCTGATATGATCTAACCTAACATTGAGGTACACACTGTGATTGTGGTCTGGACAATAGGCTTTGGGGTACAAGATAAAAGCTAGAGGAGCAATGAGACCATTGCTATAATCCTAGCAAGAGACGATGGTGGCTGAAACAAAGCTAGTCACAGTGCAAGTGGCAAAGCAGTAGGACTCTGGGTATATTAGTGGCCAGATTCTGAATTCATGATGAAGATGGAGCTGACAGGATTTCCCAGTGAATGGTAGAACTTATACTTTAAGATATTTAAACCATCTTATATGCTAATGAAAACAATGCAATAAAGCCTTGGTTCAGCTCTGGAATCAGCAACTAGGCCTTTATAAAGATGTAAACCAAAAATAAAATTCTAAGCCCCATAACAGACTGAATGACTGAATGACCAACCCCATCCCCCACTCCCACTTCAACAAAAGAGATTCAAAAATAACTTGAAAACTAATTCAGGTCATGATGGGAAGGGGGTGTTATGCCCCATCACACTTTTCTCCCTTTGGAGTTCAGGCACAACTGACCAGCATTAACATTAAAACAGAGATCTTAAGACTGACAAAACAGACTGTAGCAATAAGATACCAAATTCCAATTTGGCTCTAGTACAGTATCATATGACAGGCAGCAGGCCCTGAAGGAAATCAAAGGATTTTACTCCAAAATAGATTTATTTGGCATGTTTTCACATATCCCTGAAAAGCCATTTTGTGGGGGAAAATTTGCATCTGTAATTTTTGTAAGGAAAAGTTTGCATCTGCAAAGAATTTCTGCTGACACAGCTAGATCTTTCCCCTTCCAGACCCTCCCAATCCTGAAGAGATTAACCTAGAGTCTAGCACCTTTTGAGGGTCTAACTAGGAAATATTTGCCATCCGTTTTCTCTAAACGTGGCCACCTATGAGACCTCATCTACATAATAAGAATCTTGGTCTCCACAACCCCTTATCTTAACCCAGGCACCCTTTCTTTGGATAATAACTTAACTGTTTGAACCAATTGCCAATCAGAAAAATCTTTGAATCCACCTGTGACCTGTAAGGTCCCACTCTGAGTTGTCCCACCTTTCTGAACCAACCCAATGTATACCTCACGTGTATTGATTAACGTCTTATGTCCCCCTAAAATATATAAATCAAGCTGTAAACTAACCGTCTTAGGTACATATTCTTAGAAACTCTTGAGACTATGCCTCAGGCCATGATCACTCATATTTGGCTCAGAATAACCCTCTTGAAATATTTTACAGAGTTTGGCTGTTTTCGTCAACAAAGAAATGACCTATTAACAGATGCTGACATATATTTTTTATTTTATTTTATTTTTGACCTCTGAACTTTTTATTGGCCTTCTGCTCCCCAAAGGGTACCCTGCTTCTGCTGGCTTAATGTCTCATCCATGGGCTCCACAAGGTCATTGATGACACCAATGTCACTCAGCTGCAGCTGGAGACAGAGATCAAGGTTCTCAAGAAGGAGTTGCTCTTCGTGAAGAAGAACCACAAGGAGGAAGTAAAAGGCCTACAAGCCCAGATTGCCAGATCTGGGTTGAGCCTGGAGGTAGATGCCCCCAGATCTCAGAACCTAGCCAAGATCATGGCAGGCATCCTGGCCCAATATGAAGAGATAGCTCGGAAGACCTGAAAGGAGCTGGATAAGTACTGGTCTCAGCAGATTGAGGAGAGCACCACAGCAGTCACCACGCAGTCTGCCAAAGTTGGAGCTGCTGAGATGATGCTCACAGAACGGAGACATACAGTCTAGTCCTTGGAGATCGACCTGGACTCCATGAGAAATCTGAAGGCCAGCTTGGAGAACAACCTGAGGGAGGTGGAGGCCCATCATGCCCTGCAGATGGAGCAGCTCAATGAGTTCCTGCTGCACCTGGAGTCAGAGCTGGCACAGACCTGGGCAGAGGGACAGCGCCAGGCCCAGGAGTATAAGGTCCTGCTGAACATCAAGGTCAAGCTGGAGGCTGAGATCGCCACCTACTGCCACCTGCTGGAAGATGAGGAGGACTTCAATCTTGGTGATGCCCTGGACAACAGCAACTCTATGAAACCATCAAAAAGACCACCACCCACCAGATAGTGGATGGCAAAGTGGTGTCTGAGACCAATGACATCAAAGTTCTGAGACATTAAGCCGACATATATATATATTTTTAAACTGACTATATAAGCTTGGCTTTATAAATCAGATCAGGGAGAAAGAAATAACTCTTCAATAAATGGTGCTAAGATAATTGGATACCTATTTTTAAGTCATATTCTCAGGTATTACATACACAAAAAGATGGTAGATGGAGTCATAAATTTAATGCAATGAATTTTTTGAAATGACAATTATTGATACCTAGATGAAAATGTTGGTGAATTTTTAATCGAACTCGGTACGAATAGAACTTCCAAGTTCAACAGCAACAAAAGAAATCACAGAGGGAAAAAAACACAACAAAGTTCAATGAGATGAAAACATAGAATGTCTACACGTCAAAGATATATTAACAAAATTAAAACCAAGCAAACTAAAAAATTTTGTGAGAAATGACAGATAGTCAATGTTATTATCATATACAAATTTACTATAAAAACAAAAACATAAACCAACCTCAACCACCATTACGGGAAAAAGGTTTAAAAGCCAAATATAAAAAATAGAGTTCGTAGGAGCTCTTCTAACAATAGTTCTTCATGAAACTATTGCCAATGCTGATCATGATTAATATTTTCACAAAATTCTCAGCATTGAAAATATCATTCAATTTTCCCAGATAGAAGGAAGATTTGAAATATAAAACTGAAACAGTTAATTAAATAATAATACATTCAAGTGGTCAGGTGAGCTATGTCTTGGACATATGGGAAGAATTGCATTTTAGAAGAAATATCCAAATAATGCTTGTAATATGAAGGTCTTGCTGCTCCCTAAATAAAAGATCCCAATATATTGCCCTAGACAAAAAGAGCAGATAGCAGATATTAATGCTGTATATGTCATTCAAAACAACAGTGAATAGTCCCTGGAATATTATATGCAGTACTCATGGTCACTGCACCTCCAAAGAGGAAGGAAAATACGGACACTCTCAGGGGCTGGGAGGCTTATGAAAATAAACTTTAGAAAGCAAAATTCTTTCTCACAGGTGCAAAATTAAAATAATAATAAATGTACTATATGTTTCCTGTGAGCTAAGCAGTATGTTAAATTCTTTAAATACGTTATCTCATTCAGTGCTCCCAGCCAGCCTAGCAGAGAGGTGCCCTCGCACACTTGTTACAAATGAGAAAATGGTCTCAGTGCTTGATTTCACACAGCTGGTGAGAGAGAGCAGAGCAGGGACTCCAAGGTAGGCCTGGCTGACTGCAAAGCACATCCTCTTTGTAGTCAGGATCATTAGGCTGAGCAACACGGACTTTTCTACCACATATTAGACTTGGGGAACACTTGTTGAAATGAAATTGCAGAGGAAAACCCAAGGCCAACTAGTCTAATCCGTGACAGCACCAGTGGAATTCCCTTTCTTGGAGGCAGAACACGATAAAGCAGGACAAATTCCAAAAGGGAGTCATTCATTTATTTATTCATCTCACCAACAAATATTTATGAAGGTCCTACTTTCTTTATGCCAAACATTGGGCTAATAGCACTGAATGTCAAATTCAGAATGGATTTCTAAGGGCAGAAAGGAATGCTTAGGGTGTGCATTCTCACCTTTTTTAGATTGAATTCATGAAGGACGAAGATGCTTTAAAAAGAGAAGCTTTCTCATGAACTGGCATTGTGAGCGTGATAAACCACATATCTTACCCACATCCTTCTGTCTAAATATAATCTATGTACAGTTTGAGAGGTGGACCATTTGGACTATAGGTATGGCTTTCTGAGCACTTGAAGAAAATAGCATTAGTTCATAATTTCAAAATGGTATGATGCAGCCTACTTTTAAAATGTGAAATCTGCTGAGATTCTTTGTACAATTATTCCTATATTTCTAGTGATTAACAAAATAATTTTAGAGCTAATTTATCTTCTGCCATGGCTTATGTTTGCAGTGCTTCCCAATCTTTATCTTCAAGTTTCTCCACTGGCTCTTTCATACCAACTTTGAGAGTTTTGTTGTATGCCCCTTACAATGCCTAGGAAGGGAGGATGGGTTTTCTTTATGAACATATGAGAGAGGATTATGTGGGGTAGAGGTGTTCTTAAAAGCATTATATATTCTATGCAACCAAATAAAAGCATCAGGATATTTTTCATGATTAAGTATCACCTTATAAATTATAGAGAAGTGAATTCCATCAATTGAAATTTGATCCTGGCTTAACAAAATTTTCCAACTTAGAAATTTTGTGTCTGTATCATAACCAGCTTATTTGAAAAATAATGGTTTTGGGTTTACCAGCTGCCAAAAGTCTAAGTGTAGAACAACAAATTCCCCAAGGGACGGCTCTCCCTCCAGTCATTATGAAAGTGAGGCTGGAGCCCAGGAGGGAGGAACAGATTGCATTGCCCATGAGCATGACCTAGTGGCTGGTTCACTGAGTGGCATTTATGGTAGGAATAGAAAAGGCTGCTGGTCTGTTTTCCAAGTGTCAGGGTAAGTGATGTGTATGCAGCTGTTGTTCATGGAGACGTGAAGAGCAGGAAAGAACAGCATATTAGAAAGCATAAGTTGAAGGAGACATTCTTAACCTCCCAATATTAAGCATTTGGTACTCTCTACTGACTTCAGGGACCAGGACCCATCAAAAGCACTTGTTTGCAGAGGCAAACAATGTTCTTACTGATTCTTCACAAGGAACCAAAAATGATAAACTTTGCCTCATACTGGCTCCCAAGTCATTGCAGGGAGTTTATTTAGACTGCAAGACACTTAACAGAGCTTACCATGGTAAGCATGACTTGCCATATACGCTTCATCAGGGGATCACTGGCCAACATGCAGTTATATCACTAAATAATTTATTGTAAGGGGGATACATCAACCCTAGAGAGAATTTGAGAATGCTATGCTATGTTTTGCAGCCAAACATGTATCATATATGCCTGAACATTTCTATATTACTTTGATAACACAGCTCTGCATGCCTATCAAAAGTTTAATTAAAGCTGACTACAGTGCAAATTATCTAATGCTGTTTTTGTAAACTCTCAATAGTGTTTCATCTTAACCATATGGCTACTAAGTGGCAGTCAATATACGGTTTCCATCAGGTTTTATAGAACTAGATATTCTGTACCTGGAATTATGAACGTACTACATTTTCCTATAATCTGCTCTCAACAATTTTCAAGGGAAAAGAAATAGTAAGGTCATTGATGCTAAAGTTACAGCCCTGCTTAAACAAGCAAATAAACAAATAGATCTCAAATGCCCAATTCAAATGCTGTGCCACATACATTAGTATATTATCTTTACAAGCCTCATCTACATAAATTTAAATAATTGTTGGGCCATATTGCAATATATATTCAAATTCAATATCAAGTAGTAAATCCGTGAAATGCTAAGATGTTTAAAACATTTTTTGTAAATGACCACATCTCTGCTTAGAAGTGGAACAGCAACACTGAAAATGCTGGTGATAAGGTTTGATTTAACAAAGGGATCTGGACCAGGAATGCAGAGACTTGGGTTCTACTTTCCTCTTTGTCACAAATTTGCTTCTTGATTCAGGGCTTTGGGTTCCTGTTCTCAGATAATTATGGGAGAGGAGAGACATGTAACGTTTTGTATTCATTAGAACTACTTATATTGCAAGGACAGAAACTACTTAAGCGAAAAAAATATTTAAAGGACAGTGATTTTCTGACATGGGGATTGTGAGAGTCCAAAGTAAAGCAGGCTTTGGGGTGGCTTCTGCCTCTGTCTAGGTGACCCCAATTAGAGACCAGATTCTCTTCTTCTCTCCACGCTGGAGGTTGGCACCAACCTCAGTCATCCATGTTCCTGGTCACCAGATGCTGCTGACATCTGAGGATGCACATTCAGAGACAATGTGTCTGCCCTACATTTTAAGCAAAGTACTTGCATGTTTACTCTGATTAGACTGACAGGGACTGCTACCCCAGAAGCATCTCAGCTGTGTGAGAGATGCAGCTACCCCTAAAAATCTGCCATTTGTTATCAAGAAATACAAAGAAATTGATTCTAAGTAGACAATCAACAAATATCTAGTTTGTAAAAAGTGAGGGGTTTTCGTTTTTGTTTTTTTTTTGATTCGTTCCCCCAGTTTTGATTCTCTACTATTCTAAATTCTATGGGCCCCAGAAGTTTTTACATTTAAACAACAAGCATTGACTTTGAATCTAAATCATGGTTCTTGCCCCACCTCCCGGCAGGTTTTAGACTGGTTAAAGGAAAGAAAGGTGAAACAGTTATTTTATTAACAAAAGGACAGTGCTACGATTTGAATGTTTGTCCCCTCCAACACTTACCTTGAAACTTAATCCTCAGTGTGACGTATTGAGAGGTGGGGCCTTTAAGAGATGGGGCCTTTAAGAGGCAGAGCCCTCATGAATGTATTAGTCTATCCATAGATTAATGGATAATGACTTAATGGGCTATCTGGAGGTGGTACTAGTAGCTGTAAGAAAAGTAAGAGAGGCCAGAGCTAGCACACTCAGTCCTTCCCCATGTGATGCCTTGTGGCTCCTTGGGACTCTGTGGAGAGTCCTCACCAATAGCAAGGCCCTCACCAGCCACCCAGTAACTTGAGAGGCTAAGATGGAAGGAGACCACTTCAGGAAAAAAAAAAAAAAAAAGCCCTCGGCTCACAAGATTCGCCCTCTCAACCCTGAACTTCCAAGCCTCCAGAACTGTAGGAATTAAATTTTGTTTCTTTATAAATTACCCAGATTCAGGTATTCTGCTTTGAGCAACCAAAACTAGATTAAGACAGAAAGATTCTACGAAAATAAATAAATCAGAAACAAATAGGCATGGGGAAGATATTGTTGGAGAAATGGGGGGAGAGGTATAAGGCAATGACCTGAAAAACACGGAGAAAGAAGATAGACAACAGGCTCAGTGAGGAAAGGGGGAAGAAGACGATGTACAGAAGGGGGTTGGGGTCAGATTGTGAAGAGCCTTGTGTACAAGTATGGGGAGTTTGAAATTGATCAATAGAAATCAGGTATAAATATGTTCAGATTTGTCTGGAGAAGCGGACTCCACGGTTGTGGTTTTCAAAAGCCTGATAGCATAACTTATGGACATTAATATAGGTGGCCCAATTATAGTAACTCTGAGCCCTCCATTACTGCAGAATCTCAGTCCTCTCTGCCTCCCATATAGGTGCATCCTTCAAAGCCTCTCCAGTGTTTTTCTGAGGTTTCAGCATTGAACCTGTTGCATTGCAGACTGTCAACTGCAGTCACCAGGAGCACTAGTCATATTCTCCTCCCCAGCTCTTGCTTCTGCATGTCCTTATCCACTGTCCAAGAAGCTACTTCAGGAATCTTCATTATCAATGATGCTAGCTCACCTATCAAGAAAGGGAACTGCTGGTCTGCAGGGCTCTGGAGTGGTACTGGATTCCATGCAAGGGACTTAGAAGGGTTGCTGCCTTAATTCTTGTCACCAGGGCTCTAAAACCATTGCTTGTGCCCCAAAATGAGCAAAGTGAGACTCATAAAAATGCTTTCTTCAATCCCTGTCTGTTTAATCATGGGTGTTAAATTTTTTTTCAAGAGACATGGTAGGATCCAAACATTGTAACTTCATCTCCCTCATCTTCCTCAAAAGTATATGCACACACAAAATTTGCTCCTTCTGCTCCAGCAACAGAGCCATATCAAGATGCAGGCAGAGATAGAGGGAGAAGGACATTGGCCCTTTATACTGAAAGGCTGGGTTCTCTGACATTTTCACATACTGATTTACCATTTATGTTCAATCCAGTGTGTGACACATCAAAGGACTTGAGTGTTACTCATTGGATATATGCACAAGCAAACCATGTAAAGAATACACTAGTGACAGAAGAGAATAGTGATTCAGAGGCTAATCATTCTTGGAATAGTCTTAGGAGCACTAAACTAAGATACCAGCTGATGAGGGTAACTTTGAGAAACATTTCTGGGATGGAATCATCAGATATTTGCAAATGGATTATCCTCTTACACTTTTCAGAAAGAACAAGGGAGAAAAACATAGGTGCAGGCCAGGTGCAGTGGCTCACGCCTGTAATCCCAGCACTTTGGGAGGCTGAGGAGGGCAGATCACCTGAGGGCAGGAGTTCAAGACCAGCCTGACCAACAGGGAGAAACACCATCTCTACTAAAAGTACAAAATTAACTGGGCATGGAGTAGCATCCAGCTACTTGGGAGGCTGAGGCAGGAGGATCACTTGAACCTGGGAGGCAGAGGTTGCAGTGAGCCAAGACTGCGCCATTGCACTCCAGCCCGGGCAACAAGAGCGAGACTCTGTCTAAAAAAAAAAAAAAAAAAGCAACCAACAAATGTCCAGTACAGGTTTCCTTTACTAACTCTGACCTTCTATTATACAACCCTAAGTTCCTTGGTTCTCACTAAATATATGCCAAACCCAGAGCTACTATTATTGAGACTCTCCATCAGTACAGTTGGAGACGCAGGAGATTCTAGAAATCCTAGAAAATCTTCAGAAAGAGCAAAGGTCCAAGTACCTGAAACAGAGCCAACAAGAAGGATCAAGATTTCCTGTGGGGAGGCATTACTCATGGGAAATTTAGGGAACTAGGTTGTGTAGAACCAAGAGTTCAGGTTGCAAGAAGTAAGCATGTATGAGAAGAAATATCAAGAAAAATATTAATAGCTAAAGAGGGATGCTTGGGTAGATGATCTAGGTTTAAATAAGAATGACAATAAAAATAGTAAAAACAATTACTACCTCTCATTGAATTCAAATATGGGCCAGGCAGTATATCATCTGCTTTATATATGATACTATATTTATTTCTCATAACTAGGATGTGATTTAGGCATTCTTATGTGTTTTAGTGATAGGAACAGAGACTGAGAAAGATGAAGAATTTTGTCCAAAGATGATTTCAAACAGGGCTTTTTGACTTCAAAATATGATCCTGTGAAATTTTTACCTTCATGCTTCAGATGCCAAGAAAATTTAAATTGCTATTAGTGTAGAAAAACAAAACATCACTAAATGCCGCTATCCCTTGTCAATCAATCAAGTGAAAGTAATTTACAGGGTATAATCTTATCTGATTCTAAAAAATATATATATTTATTTATATATTTTATATATACTTTTCTTCTTTTCCATATGCTCTTCTGTCATAAAATTCAGCAAAATTATATATATATATTTTTTGGAGACGGAATCTTGCTCTGTCGCCCGGGCTGGAGTGCAGTGGCCGGATCTCAGCTCACTGCAAGCTCCGCCTCCCGGGTTTACGCCATTCTCCTGCCTCAGCCTCCGGTGTAGCTGGGACTACAGGCGCCCGCCACCTCGCCCGGCTAGTTTTTTGTATTTTTTAGTAGAGACGGGGTTTCACCGTGTTAGCCAGGATGGTCTCGATCTCCTGACCTCGTGATCTGCCCGCCTCGGCCTCCCAAAGTGCTGGGATTACAGGCTGGAGCCACCGCGCCAGGGCAAAATTCTTTTTAAAAAAAGAAAAAAAGATTACTTGGGATATCATAAGTGCTTTCATTATACTTGTTCCCAATTCAGAAAGATAAGCCTTGCCTGCCTGTTGACCCTGAGTTTTCAAACTCAGTGGCAAAGGAATTGATACGTGAATTTAATTATGAATTATTTCCTTTTTGACAACCAAATCTTATGCAGCTTAAAAAATCCTCTATACTATTCAAATATTCCTTGGAAATATAAGAGGCTATTTGATACAGAAATTTAAAACTACATGTTAGAGAAATGTACTAGTAGCAGTAATAGGCTTGGCAGTGAATGAGAATTAAAGAATCAAGAGTTTCTCACTTCAGACATCAGATCTAATTTCAGATGTTGGATCTATACTATTCAAATGTTCCTTGGAAATATAAGAGGCTATTTAACACAGAAATTCAAAACTACATGTTAGAGAAATGTACTAGTAGCAGTAACAGTCTTAGCAGCCAATGAGAATTAAAGAATCAAGAGTTTCTCACTTCAGACATCAGATCTCACTTCAGATGTCAGACCTATGTCGTGACTGAATAGAAGAACTTGTAGATTACAATCAACAAGGTGAATGTAAGCAATGTAAACAGACACACATGATTTGATGGACTGCAAGACTGAAATAACAAATTCCTTATTAATTAAATTGATATGGGAGAGGGACAGGGAAACACTGGGTAGAGAAAGGCGGGGTTCCTCCCTCGGGTTCCACCCTGGGGCTTGTGCCCACAGACCTAGGTGAGGACAGGCACGCCTGTTTTTGTTCCCAAATGTTGCATTTTCCAAGATTACCCTGGACCACCATGCCCCCCGCATCTTGTGCCTGTAAAAACCCCAATACCATAGCGGTTACACACATAAGCGGCTGGACGTGGAGAGGAACACATCCGCAGATGAATACACAGACACCAACAGTCCATCGATGACGGAACAACGCAGATGCCCAGGGAAATTTGCTGAGGGCAATTGGAGGAGATCTCGGCCCCTGAGCAGCCCAGCTCCAGCGGAAGACCACCTTCCCACTCCATCCTCCTTTTGGCTCCTCATCCGTCTGCTGAGAGCTACTTCCACCACTCAGTAAAAAACCTTGCAGCCGGCAGGGCGCGGTGGCTCACGCCTGTAATCCCAGCACTTTGGGAGGCGGAGACGGGCGGATCACGAGGTGAGGAAATCGAGACCATCCTGGCTAACACGGTGAAACCCTGTCTCTACTAAAAATACAAAAATTAGCCGGGCGTGGTGGTGGGCGCCTGTAGTCCCAGCTACACGGGAGGCTGAGTCAGGAGAATGGTGTGAACCCGGGAGGCGGAGCTTGCAGTGAGGGGAGATCGTGCCACAGGCACTCCAGCCTGGGCGACAGAGTGAGACTCCGTCTCAAAAACAAAACAAAACAAAACAAAACAAAAAAACACCTTGCACCCATCCTCCAAGCCCACAGGTGATCCGATTTTTCCGGTACACTAAGGCAAGAACCCGGGATACAGAAAGCCCACTGTCCTTGTGATAAGGCAGAAGGTCTTACTGAGCTGATGAAGACAACCTGCCTGAGGATGGCCACGCTGAAAGAGCACACTATAATGCACGCCCGCTGGGACTTCAGGAGCTGTAAACACTCAACCCTAGATGCTGCTGTGGGATCTGGGGTCGGAGCACACTCTCCCCACGACCTGCCCATCTGCCTACTACCCCTAGGGGTTTGAGCTGCCGGGCACTGAAGAAGTGATTTACCCCCCAATGTATGCCCTGTGAAGGGGATTAGGGAACTTTTCTCATTTCAAAACTAACAATCTACTTCTGGGAGAGTAAAAAGTGAACAGTTTATTAATTTGGGGAAAAGGTACTTCATTGATCCACCTTTTTGTTTTTTCTCAAGCTTAAATCACCTTTAGCTTTCTGACTCACCATTACCTCCAAATTAAGATTCAAAAGCAGGTGAAGAGGCTGGAAGGTACCTAGAACCCTTGAATGTGGGCCAAAAACCACACACAGACGGGTGTGAACCCAGTATATACTCAATTTCTTTACACCCAGGTAAGCTGAGACTGTGGAAATGTGGGGGAACACTGGAGCGTGTAACTTTGGATCAAATAAGTTCTCAGAAATTTATTTGGATTTGCAATCATTACAGAAAGAGGAATTTCTAAGGACATGGGGATCCACTTGAACAGGGTGAGCCCTTGCAGAATTGTGTAAAACTAAATTTTCATCAGTGTTCTCTGGGGGCCTCTCAGAAAGACTGCAATCTTCTGGATGCCTGCATTTTCTTCCATGCATTTCAAGACACCTGGAATACATATTCTTTAAAAAGGAAAAAAAAAGGTGGGTTGAAACAAAGCCCTTAAAGCATCTGTGTATCCCTGGAATTCCTAAGGATTCAGAGTGATCCTGTTGTGATCTGGAGACTCCATGAGTGTCGTTAAGCTGGGCAATTTGAACCCACTACAAAGAAAACTCAGTGGTCCAGCCCCTAGACTCTCAGACTTTGGGGTGGGCCCACTGATTAGCTCTGGACTAAAATGTCCATTCTGTATTCGTGGATGCCATTTTCATGCCTCACCTTAATGTACAATGAAAGGCATTTAGTTATGGCTCCATTCCAAGGAAGAGGCCTTATTAACTTGCTGCCTAAGTCCAAGTTAGAAATGCACATATATATTCCCAAATGGGAATACCTGTGTAACCTTGAATCAAAGAGCAAATTTCATGGTAGCAAAGCTGGGGGCTGACTTTTAGCTTCATCTTCTAGAAAACTATCCAGCCATGTACATCAGCTAGAGTTTTAAACAAATACTGAAGGAAAAGGGAAGAATTTTAAAAGAGAATGAAAATGAAACAACCACAACAGGACAAATAATCCTGAATCACAAATGAGAACGCTCCCATTGGCAGAGACACAAAGGTAATATTTTCACTAGAATGAATAGTCCTAGAAAAATTTATTCTCCAATATCAGACACAACCAGGCCTTTTCCTTCCATATGAGACATGAATGTCTCCTTTTTCCACTTCATCGTTTTCAGTTATCCAAACAAAATTTTAGCAGCAGAAAAAATAATGAATTTAGTCTGTTTAGGTCCAGTATTTCCTCGTTAATGTATTAACTCCCTGGCAGTAGTCAAACCATGCACTCTTCCTCCAGAATATTTCCTTCTCTTTTATCACCTTTAGAATTTCAATGTCACTGAATAACTTCTCTTTAATTTTGTCCCAGTGCAAGAAGCAGACTCCTTAAGAGCACATTAATTTCATCCTGACTGAAACTTTGGGAGACCTTGTATACCACAGAGGCAGACTGCTGTTTAAAACTTTCTTTTTTTTTTTAATGTGTGTCAGAGCACTTTAACTTCAACCACTCTGCTAAGAGGCTGTTGTTTTAGTTCAAAGTGTACACAAAGGAGAGGATCACCACGTATGAACTAATATTTGCTTAACTGTCTTCATTTCCTCATTGCCCTGCAATTCAAGTGCTCTGTATTCCTCTCTTCAGCAGTCATAGCATTAAGTGAAGAAAAATTGTGTTGTTCCCAAGCCCAGCATATGCCAAAGAGTCTAGTATTTGCTCTAGTGTTTCTCACAACCATGTGTTAAATGATACTTTACTTTCATAGCTAAGTGAGTCAATGTGAGGTGAGATCAAGGAGCAAGCGACAAAGGATAGAGTGTGGCCCGGGAGGTTAGTTCAGGTAAGGTCTCTCCCACCGAGTTGCTACTCCATATTCCAGAAGCTAGAGCGTCCATTTCTCCTCCCTTAGGTAATTATTTTGAAAATTAATGACTGCCACCCTGGGTGGTAAGATTAAAGTAAACTTAAATAGAAAACCAATACCAACAAAAGAAAGAGACAGAGATAGAGACAGAGAGGGTGAGAGAGAGAGAAGTGGGGGAAAGAAGAAGAAGAGGAGGGAAAGGGAGGGGAGGGGGGAAAAAAGATAGAAAAATTGTCCCTTTCAGAAGAAGATGTGGAAATCCACCAAGGGCAGCCATCGCAGCAGCTCAGTGCTCTCTGCTGTGGGCAATAGTTGGGTTTGATCCAACGTTGTCAATTATTCACTCTCAAAGCTTTCATAAGACTTGAAGTTGCAACACACAGCAGCAGTATCAAAGTTTGAAGTGGAATAAAGAGAGGAAGAATAACATCCCAACTCCTTGAATGTTACTACATCTCTGCATTTGAAAATATTTCAAAGTGCCTTCCTTTCTGCTTATTATCCTTCAACCACCGGACTTTCATTTTTCCCTTCACTTGTCTCCTCGTCTCTCCTTCCATAGACCCCACCACACAGCATATCTAGTGGATACTGTCCAAATTGTGGAGGGTAGTGGAAAGAAAGAAAGAAGTCCTGCTTCTTCGCACCTCCCTACCAGCTCCTTCTTCCATCCTTCTCACCAGATGTCCTAGCCATGTGGGCTTGCAGCCAGTGGCTTCCCCAACACTAGCTCTGATGGTAGCCCCCGTAGTTTCAAAACCAAGATTTCCAGTGTCACTTTGCCCTTTTGCCCATTTCAGAAATGATGTTTAGGCTTCCTAGAGCTCCTAAAGGTCCAAATGCTATATCTTCTTTATCCATCCCTTCACTGGCACTGCAGCTTTGATCCATCTAATGAACTGGACTGAGAGCAAAGCTGCTGACCCTCTCAGTGTTTGGTAACAGCATTACTTACTGGCCTATCAAAACAATGTCTGTGTATACTTGATCCCCAGAGACTCCCAACCTTCCCTCAGTGTTATTATACAATAAAGCTCTCTTTATAAGATTGGTTTTCAGTTTACTGTTTGAAATCGAGAGGGGTAAGGCAAGTCGTATTTGCCTTCACAGTTTCACACCATTCATCTCTAGAGGGAGCATGTGTCTTTTTTTGGACCATTGGACATTGTAGAGCAGAGCCAGGAAGTACAAAACTGTGTTCTTCTTCTGCCCATCCATAAACCGTGCTCCATGCCCAGAGCCAAGCAATGGAGCAGAGAGCCCTGCTCTCCACAGCAGCTAAGCCTGTGGTCTCTCCTCCAGGCCAGATTTTGGGAGGCACCAGTCCTCCCCAGGGAACAGAGCCTAGAACTATAGTGAGCTACCTCTGAACATAAGTGTTTTACTGTCCTCCTAAGGCCAACACCTCTCCACCGCCCTCCAAAGTCCTTTTGGATTTCTTCCCTTTACAGGCCCCACCGAGATGTCTCCCCACTCAGTCAACATAGCAGTTGTCTCTGGCTGGTCTCTAAGAGCAGTAAATAGGTCGATTGTGACAAAAAAGTTTCAGTCGTTGCAATTGTTTCTTGCTGCAGGTGAGAAAGAGGTTCTCGTGTGAGGTTCACATCAGGTTCTGTGTATTACTACAGTAGATCTTACCTGTGGATTTGTTTTTTCTTCTTCGTGTTCTTTTCCTCTGGTCCCTGGTCCATTTTTGCAAACGTAAGAGTGTCATTTCTTCAACAAATAAAGGATTTCCTCCACACTCTCATAGATTTGGTAAAACTCCATGGTTTTAATACTTCTTTTCTCCACTTAGGAATTCTTTCCAAAAAAGCACTACACTACAAGTGCTATTGGATGGCATGCAATGTCAGGCTATTTTTTTTTTTTCCATTTCATTTTATTTTGAGTTCAAACACTAGCAAAACCTGAAGCCCATAAGCCCCATTCCCTGTCTATGCCTGGGCTTTCACAAGGTTGTATCCTAGTTATGTAGAGATTGCACATCTAAGTTCTTTTCTTGGATCTGCTCTTTTATTAAGAAAGAAATAGACAAGGAGTCAAAATAACGGCATTAGATTTTGCTACTGGCCGGTTAATTCTTTTCTTTGGGGAAAGAATGTTGCAGAAATAGATTGAAAGACCAGTTTTTTAAAGTTTTGAAATGATCTACAGATATAATAACGATTTATTGAGTGCTTACTTCAGGCATTGGGCTATGTGTGTACTGCTTTATTAATCAATTCAATAATTAAATTGAAGGTATTAATCCTACACCCATTTTACAGATGTGTAAATAAGCTCAGACTAAGTAAACTGGCTAATGTCTCACACAAGAAAATATCAAAGCAGAAATGAGAATATAATCCAAATCTATGCTGGTAGCTTCCCCGCAAAAGATTTACCCTTAATGACAAATTTACATTATCTGAGTTGTCCAAACTTCCCTAAAGTTTTTTGTTTGTTTGTTTGCTTTTAGATGCAGCCTCACTCTCTCACCCAGGCTGGAGTGCAATGGCGTGATCTCAGCTCACTGCAACCTTTGCCTCCCCTCCCCTCTTGGGTTCAGGAGTTTCTCCTGCCTCAGGCTCCAGAGTAGCTGGGATTACAGGCACCCGCCACCACACCCAGCTAATTTTTGTATTTTATATTATTTTCTTTTATTTTACACTCCAGGATACATGCACAGAATGTGCAGGTTTGTTACATAGGTAAACATATGCCATAGTGGTTTGCTTCACCTATCAACCCATCATCTAGGTTTTAAGCCCTGCATGCATTAGGTATTTGTCCTAATGCTCTCCTTCCCCTTATCCCCCAACCCCCAGTGGGCCCCGATGTGTATTATTTCCCTCCCTGTGTCCATGTGTTCTCGTTGCTCAACCCCACACTTATGAATGAGAACATGTGGTGTTTGGTTTTCTGTTCCTGTGTTAGTTCCTGAGGATGATGGCTTCCAACTTCACTCATGTCCCTGCAAAGAACATGATCTCATTCTTTTATATGGCTGCAAAATTTTTGTATTTTTTAGTAGAGACAGGGTTTCACCATGTTGACCAGGCCAGTCTCAAACTCCTGATCTCAAGTGATCTACCCTCCTTGGCCTCCCACAGTGCTGGGATTACAGGCATGAGCCACCGTCCCCAGCCACCTAACAACATTTAAGACAACATAGCTACAAACATTATCTTTCTTGCTAGCACCTCTCTCTACGTTTTTAAAAAAACTGGACTGATATTTTTTCACAGAGTAAAACAAAGCCTCAGGATAATTCAACAGGCTTCTAGTCCTCATGCTGAATACACGTGAGTCATATGTTGACTCCTGTGGCCTGCCATGTATCAGTGTCACAGCCTCTCCCACTACATCAGACCAACAGCATGACAGTTGCCAAACTTTCTTAAAAAGTCACTAAAGTGTTACAAACACATTACCTGGCATGCTAAATGTTAAACATAGTATTGTTCTAAGCGTTTTTTCCACTTTAGCATTTGCTCAAATTCCTTTCATTCAACTGTACTTCTTATGACACAACTTTCATAAAGCTGTACAAATAAGAGAGAAATTATTTCAGACAACCCACTTAATCAATTTCCACTCTTAAACCATCCAAATAAATCTGAATTTATATTTAAAAGATTTTTAATTTTTCTCTTCTTGTCAGTATCAATTATTAATATTAATAGTAGACATTTGCACAGTTCTTTCAATCACCTTTCATATGTATAATCTCATTTAATCTTCATAACATCCCTATGAGATAGATATTATTATCTTATTTTGCAGGTGAGAAAACTCAGGCTCAGAAAGATTAGATAACTTTCCAATAGCCAAAAAGTGACAGAGTTAGCAATCAAGTTTAAGTCTTCTGACTCTAAAACCAATGCCACTACTGTTACACCACACTGCTGGTGCCAAATTGGCAAGTACCTCCTTTCTAAATCTTTATAAGGACCTCTATCTGAAGTCAATATATCCCCCCCTTTTTTTTTTCCTCAAGGAAGGACTTCTAGAGTTAGCAAAGACAGACAAACAACTCTTAGATTCATGTGTTCAAGTGCCTTAGGGCACATTACAGAGATGAGGCATTATCAATGTGTGTGTGTGTGTGTGTGTGTGTGTGTGTGTGTGTATGTCGGGGGAACCAGTCCCCAATATTTCAACATAGGTTCTTTCTATTTTCCCCAAGTGTCGGCTGGTCTGATAAATAAAGAGAAAGAGTACAAAGAGAGGAATTTCACAGCTGGGCCACCGGGGATGACATCACATATTGGTAGGTACGTGATGTCCCCTCAGTCGCAAAACCGGTAAGTTTTTATTAGGGATTTCAAAAGGGGAGGGGGTGTACAAACCGGGAGTAGGTCACAAAGATCACCTGCTTCAAAAGGCAAAAAAGAACAAAGTTCACATGCTTCTGAGGTCAATAAAGATCACAAGGCAAAGGGCAAAGCAAGATCACAAGGCAAGGGCAAAATTAGAATTACTGATGAGGGTCTATGTTTGGCTGTGCACACATTGTCTTGATAAACATCTTAAACAAAAAACAGGGTTCAAGAGCAGAGAACCGGTCTGACCTCAAATTCACCAGGGTGGGATTTTTTCCTAACCTAAATAAACCTGAGAGTATTGCAGGAGACCAGGGCATATTTCAATCCTTATCTAAACTGCATAAGACAGACACTCCCAGAGCAGCCATTTATAGACCTCCCCCCAGGAATGCAATTCTTTTCCTAGGGTCTTAATATTTAATATTCCTTGCTAGAAGAAGAATTTACCAATATCTCTCCTACTTGCACGTCCATTTATAGGCTCTCTGCAAGAAGAAAAATATTTCTCTATTCTGCCTGACCCCACAGGCAGTCAGACCTTATGGTTGTCTTCCCTTGCTCCCTAAAATCGCTGTTATTCTATTCGTTTTCAAGGTACACTGATTTCATATTGTTCAAACACACATGTTTTGCAATCAATTTGTACAATAGTGGTTCTGAGGTGATGTACATCCTCAGCTTATGAAGGTGATGTACATCCTCAGCTTAAGAGATTAAAGACAGGCATAAGAAATTATAAGATTATTGTTTGGGAACTGATAAATGTCCATGAAATCTTCACAATTTATATTCAGAGATTGCAGCAAAGACAGGCATAAGAAATTATAAAAGTATTAATTTTGGGAACTGATAAATGTCCCTGAAACCTTCACAATTTATGTTCCTCTGCCACAGCTCCAAGAGGTCCCTCTGTTCGGGGTCCCTGACTTCCCACAACGTGTGTGTGTCTGTGTGTGTGTGTGTGTGTGTGTGTGTGTGTGTGTGTGTGTGTGTGTGGTTTTGTCATGTTTTATTTTGTTTTGGATGAAGTTGATTCCACTGACCCAATCATTTATGAAGTTCAAGTCTAGGCCTTTGCTGAAGGTGGCAGTCTATGAAACATGCTGCTACTCACAGAAGCCAATTTGAGAAATTTAAGTCACCAGCATAGTAGACATAATAAACTATGAGAAATATATACAATTTAGCCATTTTGTATTTTGGAATAAGGAATCTCCAAGCTCATGCAATGTAGGTTTAGAATAACATGTGTTTGTTCAGGATAGATCCTTAAATCTCATAAGATAGAGTAAAAACCAGTGAATTCTGATCAAGAAATGAAGAAACATAGCAGTATGGATATAACTTTTAAACTCTCGTAACAGTCTTCACTCCTTATCCACTTCCTTGTTACCTACCACCTCCAGGAGTGACCAACAAGTTCCCACACCTGTCATGATGCCTGAGGACCATGACTAGTGATGTGTATCCTCCATGCATGTGAACAGTGCTGCTCACACCAAACAGTCTAGGCCTCTGGAGCTGTTTTTTCTAATGCAGTGACACTTGATCTCTGTTCATCTACACTGTCTCTCCCAGCCATCCCCTCTGCAACTAAGGCATCTGTGGACATTAGTAAGACTGCTGGTAAAGGTAGAAGCACAGTCTCTGTTGGTAGACTGTATCAAACCTAATTAGCACACTCAGAGAACAAATGATGCTGAAATCACCAGCTTAGTGTTTTTTCACCAGTCAAGACACTTAGGAGGTGTTGCTTCATGGTAACAGGGGGTGACTTCGAATCATCACAATTTTTCTGCTTCCCATCAATAATTTTCACCATTCATCTAAAATGAAGCATGGAAGCCAGAGTCAGGCCAGGCCCCCACAGCCCACCACCAGACTGTGTTTAGCTCTACAACAAATGAAATGTGCTGTAGTGGGCAAGTCACTGAAACTGCCACGACACTGAAATTTCTCAACTGTAAAATGGAATAACAGTACCTGCTTTACAGGTTGTTGGCAGGATTAAATGACTTGATATCATTACAATATCATCACTCCCCTTTGCCCAAGGGATAAAATCCAAATCCCTTAATGTGATTTTAAAACTCTTAATTAACTCTGCAGTTTCATCCCTTGCCATATCCACCCCTTAAATTCTCTGCTTGAGCAACTGAGTTTCTTTTCCTTCCTTAAACATGCCACTATCTTTGGCACATACTGCTCCTCTTCCCCTTGTGCATTTTTAACTTTGTTTAGGTGATTATTTAAGTTTTGGACTTGACATCAATTCTTCTAAGAAGCTTTCTCTGACATTGCCTCTTCCCTTCCCCCAACCAAATCTACACTAGAGTATAAGGTACTTTTTGTATGAGAGCATCTGTTTATTCACTTAACAAGCATTTCTTAAGTACTAGATTACTGTTCTGGATTTTGGATAGAGTGAGCAAGAGAGACAAGGGCTATGCTATCATTCTTAGTTGGGAAGCAAGAAACCAAGTAAGTCAGCTAAAGAGTAAGCAAGAGAAATTTAGGTAGAACAAGTTCACAATCCTTTCTCCAAAACCACTGGGACTAGAAGTGTTTCAAAATTCAGAATTTTTTAATTTTATAAAAGTAATGCAGTTTATACTATTTGTTAAATCGACAGGGTCTGATGGAGCATCTCATAATCAAACACATTAATATGTCTGCAGTAAAATATTAATATGTAACATTCACGATAAATTGAATAAAAAAGATTATAGCATCATATCATTTGGTGCTCATTGGTTTGCACCAAAATTATGAGGGGAAAACTTAGTTTTCCAGAGATATTTGGATTTGGGAATTGTGGATGAGGATGATGGGATAGAGACAGGTTTGTGAGGAAAAAAGAATCCTGAGTTTAGATCAACTAGGAAGGCGTCTCCTGAAAGGCAGCATTGGAGCTGAGATATGAAAGGTTCAAAGAGGCCTGACATGTAAAAGCTACTCAAGCAATAATTAATTCCCCAATATTCTGCCCCTTACTTTTGATCATAAACTACAACATTGTGAAGATCATGTTTTCCTAATCCACTGTTTCATTGTGTCCACAGCACAGACAAAAGTGCCTGGCTCAGAGTAGATGCACAAAAAGACATTTGTTGAGGTAATGAAAATAATTGATTAACAAAATAAAACAAGGTTTGCTTTTGTTGTTGTTGTTGTTGTTTTGAGATGGAGTCTCACTCTTTCACCAGGCTGGAGTGTGTGCAGTGGTGCAGTCTCGGGGCTCACTGCAACCTCCACCTCCCAGGTTCAAGCGATTCCCCTGCCTCAGCCTCCCGAGAGGCTGGGACTGCAGGCACATGCCACCACACCCAGCTAATTTTTTGTATTTTCATAGAGACGAGGTTTCACCATGTTGGCCAGGATGGTCTCGATCTCCTGACCTTGTGATCCACCCTCCTCAGCCTCTCAAAGTGCTGGGATTACAGGTGTGAGCCACCGTGCCTGGTCAAAACAAGGTAATTTTTAAAGTGTTAAGTCAGGGAAGACTAATATATTACCCATGAAGATCAAGATCTTCCTAAAGACCACAGAAGAAGCTAGTAAAATTGACACTCAGCAGTGTTCAACTTCACTGTTTTGCTTTGTTCATTAACTTATCACAGATTACCAGCAGTACCTCTCCAGCAGCAGACACTGAGGAATGAAAGGCCTCACTCTGGGCTTCTTGCCAGAGTGGGGCACTAAGAAGCGTTTGGTAGGAAGCAAAGCAGCCGCTGACATGCAGTCATAACTAACAGTCATGCCAGTTTTAAATGTGCCTGCTCCCCAACTTGGGCCCACACCCTTCTCTCTCTCCCAGCCTGATGGGCCCTCCCTTAGGGCCAAGGCACTGTAAACTACCCAGCCTGTCCTGAATAGGAAGACATTGCATGGCTCCTCAAAGCATAATTATATGTGCCAAACTTTACATCAGAGAAACAGTCTACATGAGTAAACCCGCTTCCCAAGAGCCACCTCAGATCTTCTCATCACTTCCTCCTACATGTTCTATTTAGAGGTTTCCTAATACTGTAATTCCTTCAAGGCTCTTCTTGAAACCCTGCAATATGACAGATACATAAAATTGTAAAATCAGAGGACTAAAAGAGACATTGAGAGGCAATCTGAGTCAAATCTTCTCTGTTTCAGATACAGACACATTTAAACAAAATGCAGATGATAAGTATCTACCACCTATGTTATTTTAAGCCTTGAAGACAGAAATGTTATAAAATTTCACAAGAACCCAAGTTATTGACAGTAGTGAGGGATTTACTTCTCATCCCAATAAAGATCATAATGTAGCTTTTGATTAGAAATAACATTAAAGGTTTAAAAAATTATTGGAGTCTTGAAGGAAGGAATTAATGATAAATGGCACTAAAATCAGTGTATTTAAATATTTTGTGATCTTGCATGTGAGTGTCTTCAAGTGATCAGTGTTTAGGGTCTGATAATAAAATGATAAAGAGATGGCTCATGTTGAAGAAAAAATAAAGTTTATTGACTCTTTCAGTTTTGGAAAAATACTACTGTGTAATTTCTATCCTTTTGCCCTACAAATATATTAAGAAAAGCAAAGGTTTTATCACAAATGAGGTCATCAGTACATCTGGAAAACATTAGTGCTTCCTCCATAGGCCTCTGCACTGATGTCCATTGACGTTGCTAATAGATTGCATTAAGCAGAGCACCTAGGTTTCATCCCTCTCCCTCCCTTATACCCTTAACCTCTTAAGTTCTCTTCTACCAGAGAACCACTAGTTACAGTACATTTAGGGCTTCCCTCTAAAGAACTGATTGTTTTCAATTGCTCATTTAAGATGCTCATACATCTGTATATCAAGACCATTGTCCTTTTTAAACAATTGCTGAATTATATCCAAACTATAAAAAATCAACATACAAAGGCCCAACAAATAACAAATGACCTACATCAGCAGGTGTATTGAGTAAGACACTACAGCATACGCAAGGCATTATGGCATGTCTTGCGCAGATGCATGGGGCATTAAGATGCAGTCATGGCCTTCAATGAAACACTTCTCCAGTGAGACGAAGACTCCAGTAGGCATGGCTCCCTCCATGGCAGCCTGTGATAGGTACAAGGGAGAGACTTGACAACACGCAATGAAGTACAGAGGAGAAAGAACATGCTTACGTCTGCGGGAGAAACAGTTTCATCAAGAAAGTGGCATGTGCACTTAGCCTTGAAAAACAGTGAATATTTTCACATCCTTTGGATTGCAAGAAGAAAGTTGCAACTCAAATAGGCTTCAATAAAGAAAAAATCGTATTTCACATGACAAGAAGACCAGAGACAGAGAAGACTCTTGGCTCAGCAGAATTCACTTCATGAATCAGGTAGTCTCTATTTTCTCCCTCATTCTTGGTGACACTTTCCTCTTTAGTTTGGTAGTAGTACTTCAGGTATCACATCCAAATATAGCCAAGTCCAAATAAAGAAAAGGAAGAGTCACTTTCATTGGAAAGATAAAGTCCTTAGCAGCAGGTTTCCTTTGCACTTATTGACCTGGGTTGGACCATATAGTTTCTTTAACCAATCTGCAAAGGAAAGGCAGTTACCAAAATTGGACTAGACTGCCTCTCCTTTGCAGTAGAAGGGATTTAGGGGAGACACCACAATGGACAGTATGTGGTTAAATAAGCAGAAATGGAGTTTTGGGCATTCCAGTGGAGAGAACATCACAAACAAAAGCAAGGAGACAGAAATTGCCAGGCACGATACTAAGATGACCACAAATAAGATGCGGAAGACACGGAAAGAAGAGGAGGGAAAGGGAGAAGAGGAAAAATAATAATAAAATGTATAATTTATTCACCATTTATGTGCCAGGCCTTCTGCCCAGAAATGAACATATATCATCATACTTAATTCTCACTATGGTTTTGTGAGACATAGTATTACCCTCATTTTGCAGATGACAAAATTGAGGCTGTAGCTAGTAACTAGCAAGGACTTGAATTAACAGCAGTGGGGCTAAGGAAAATAAATGAATTTTGTAGGCCTTTGGCAACTGATTGTAGGATCTGAGGGATTAAGGAGAGGAGGGATGGAGGATGACTCAGAACTTTGAGGTCTTGGATGCTGAATGGATGGTGGCATTATTCAGATTAGAAGGGACATCAAGGGGAGTTGTTAGTTGTTCGTAGAAGGAAAGGCAAGACTTTACTACTAACTTCTTATAACTGTCCTTGATGAGAACCTTGATATTTAGAACAAGATGAGACAGCAAAACAGGAAAGATCAGTGCTAGAGACTTCCCTGTCTCAAAGGTGCTTCAGGGAAGGAAACACCCTAATTAGTTATGTTTTTCTGCCTTTCCATAACTGTCTTTAATTTCTTTTCCCTTGGCCCCATCATTGTTTGGCACTGCTCTGTTAGAAAATAGAATAAAATGTAAGAGAAAATATAATTTAAATAAGTCCATTTTACTACTTGTCAAAAAAAGTTTTGACTACAAAAGGAGTTTGCTGGAGAGAAACCTAATTAAGAAAACTGAGATTCACAAAATAAGTAGGTGAAGCTCATATAATACTCAAACATATCTCCTTCCTTTCAAACAGTTGACTTGGAAAGCCCTTTTTAGCACTCCCCGAAGGCTAGGCATGATGGCTCAGGCATGTAGTCCCAGACTTTGGGAGGCCAAAGGTAGGTGGGTCACTTGAGGTCAGGAGTTCAAGACCAGCCTGCTCAAAATGGCAAAACCCTGTCTCTACTAAAAATACAAAAACTTAGCCAAGTGTGGTGGCACAGGCCTGTAGTCCCAGTTTCCCTGGAGGCTGTGTTGGGAGGATCGCTTGAACCTGGAGAGGCTGAGGCTGCAGTGAGTGGTGTTTGCACCACTCTGCTCCAGCCTGGCTGACAGAGTGAGACCCTGTCTCAAAAAAGACACTTCCCCAAAACATGACTTAATTTGCAAACACACACCTAAAGATGTTACCTATATTTGTACAGCACTACTATTCTTAGTGTATACATTTAAAGCTTCTCTAAGTAAGATCACAGTTGGGTTTTTGCTATGATTTCATTTTTCCTTGTTCTCCTTGGCTATCATGATCACTGTTAAGAAGCCCACAATTTTACGACTGCAATTCCTAAATATTAATGTAGCTATAGGTCCAGAAGCTAATCAGTGACACAGTATCCACAGATTGAGCAATATTAGAAAGTAGTTATTTCTATTTTGTATTACCATGTATGCTATATTGGCTTTTCATTGCTGAGTAATGAATTACCGCAAGTTTAGTAGCTTAAAACCACACCCATTTATTGGGTCATAGTCCTGTAAGTTGGAGTCCTGTGTGGCATGACAGGTTTCCAGTTAGGATATCATAAGGCTGAAATTAAGTTGTCAGCTGGCTGAGTTTGGCAGTTCTGGGGAAAATCTGCTTCAAACCTCCTATTTATTGTTGTCCGAATTCGGTCCCTTGCAGTCCTACGACTGAAGTCTCCCTTTCCTTGATAGCCACTGGCCACCTCCTAGAGGCCATTCTCAGGCCTTTTCCATGTGGCCCCACAGGCAGGTCACAATATGAAGTTTGCTTTCTTCCAGGCCAGCTAGAGAGCATTTTTAGGACTCCCTTTTTAAAAACCAACCAAGAAAACCCTTTGTTTTTAAAGAATTCATGTGATTAGGTAAGGCCTACTCAGATAATATCTTTATTTTAACATGAACTAATCAATAACCTTAATTACATCTCCAAAATTCCTTTGCCATGTAAAATAACATAATCAAAGGAACATCACTAGAAGGTATACATCATGTGGCCATCTTAGAATTCTGCTTACCACACATGCTGATAGCTGTGGTACAGCTGCAAATAGCTCATTTCCACCATTATTTGTATTCTTGTTTATAACAGCTATTGTAACTATTATAAATTCCTCATAAATTCTGGATAACTTTTCTTTTTAGTTATTCTCCAATATGCCTATCTATTTTCTTTTCTTATACTTGCCTTTTAAAACTTGTTTTCCTTTTGTCTTACTCCATTCTGCTGCAATTGCATTTTCTTTTTCCTTTTATTTCTCCTTTGTTATTCATCTTTGTTCTACCCATCTCTACACTCCTCTTTCTCTGTTTTTAGGTAAAGTTATCGTCATTTTGAGTGTCTTTTACACACAAGTGCTCTGTAATTAGTTATAATAATAGGTTACACTTCTATAATGTCTCTAGTCAAAACCTCAAAGCTTACAAGCATTAATTATGCCTCATAATGTATTTGTGAGGAAGAGAAAGGTGATTATTCCATTTTACAGTTGGGAAAATGAAGACTCAAAGAGATCGAATGTGTTCCCTACGTCACCCAGTTAGTAGAGAAAATAGAAGGGTTGAAGCCTGGTCATGTGTCTTCCCCTGCCTCTGAGAATTCTTGGGGAACTTTTAAAAATCCCTCCCAGTGATTCTCATTTCAGGGTGTATCTTTCACCTCTGCTGCCAACTGGAATTCATGCAAGGATGATATGCTCAGGAAGGAGTTGCCAGTGACTACAAGGCCTGACAGCATGTGTGGAGGGATGTTGTACAGGTGAAAGAATCAGCGCCAAATCCTACCAGTGGTCAGGTTGAATTGAAGAGTGGGGAGCCCCTGAACTAAAAGGGACCATGGACACTAGTTCTTACTTGACAAGTTATAAAAACGGGACTCAGAGAAGTGAAGGGACTTCAACTTTATACTGGAATGAGCTCAGAGCTGAGCTGGTGTCGGGCTCCAAGTATTGGGGCTCAGAGAGCAATGGCCTTTCCATTGCATCTACACTGCATTACTATACTCTCCACTATCCCCTAGAGGTGGGGGGAGAAAGGAGAAGTTGAGGGCCTGGGAGGTGGCCTGGGCTGAAAGTATGGCTCTGCATTTTGGGTGGGGAAGGAAGGAAAGACATTGAAATGTATGTTAAATGTACGCATACCTAATATGCTTCCTAGAGATGTATGGGGAAATTCTATCTCCTGGTCAACAATGCTTGCAAAGGAAGCAAACCTTTTGTTCTTTATCTGTGGCTTCATTCTGGTTCCTACTGACAAAAGGGAGTTGGTCTTATTTTCTATTTTTCACATCTTTTTATCTTAAAATACTTTTCTAATTTCCAAACTCTCCCCACTCCCAACCACCATGTTCTTTCCCCACAGAAGAGTGTTTGAAGACAAGATATAATGGTCAGACTAATTTAAGGGGGACACAGTTTGAATTAGTCTAAGCAATGTGACTTTCTCATATCTTTCGTCTTCTACTGTTCTAGAAAAGGAATGGGCATTGGTTATAAGAAGATCCATCTTATAATTGTAAAGTTGTCTTTCTTAAATAAGGAAATACTCTTAAAGGTACTTTTGAAGATAATCTTTCACAGAAAGCACACACAGACACACACACATAGACTTGTCCTATGGAGAAGTGACATTTGCATAAATATTTCATGTGCACAGGTGGAGTCAAAAGGTTATCCTGTGGATGGTTCACAGGCACTCAATACTCAAACCAGAAAATTGCAAAACAGCATGAAAATGGCAGAATTTGCAGTTTTATTGTGCCTGAAATCTTCAAGTGAACCTGCCCGTGACCTTTCTTCGTTATAGTCTTTATGGCTTTCATTTTTTACCCGTAGAGCTGAAACATGAAGCCTATGAAAATTCAGAAAATTCATGGATTTGTCCACTTTAAAATTTTCAAAAATAAATTTATTTTTCAGAACATTTATTATTTTGACCATAAAAGCTTTTAAAAAAAATAACCTGTCTGCCTAGATCTAGCTTGACACAGTTACCAAAGCTTCCTGAAATACTGTATGTTTAAATGGAATTTGAAAATTTCGTGTAGATAAATGACCTTCATGGAGGAATGTTTTTCACTAAATTGAATTGTCAAAAATTGACAGCAATTATTTTTCAGGATAAAGCTTTCTGAAGGTCCAGTTCTCACTTTCCTCCTAAGTATACCTTAAAAATTAGGTATACACTAGTTTTTTAGTCCTAAAACACACATATAATTCTGAATTTTGAGACACCATTATTATTATAATAATTGTGATCCCATTATTTGTGCTTTTTTAATATTACAAAGGTAAGATTTTGAAGCACATTTATAAAAATTCTCTAAATTATATTAAAGTCATTAACATGCTTAATACAGAAAAATGTTTAGAATTATAAAATACAGGATATGGGTATATATTCTAGCTTTTGTTTGATACTTTGCATAATTAAGTGCTAAAAATCATACTTTTACAGACTATTACAAGATCTTGGGGAAACTAATGACATAATGTTCAGTGAAAAGATCAGGACAGCTCTGGGAGCTCCAGTCCTTGACAAGCGTCCTCCTCCTACCTGCCACCATCTATCCTGAACAAAGTAGTGAGTGTTAGGATTTGGATGGCTGGCAAGCTGATACATTTCAATGTCTCTTATGGTTTTGTGTTTTTCTTTCATGTTGCAAAACTAGCAATGAAGGAGAACTTCCTTAACTTGGTAAACATTACATAAAGCAAACATTATCTATAATGAAGAAACTTTAGATGCTTAAGATTGTGAATACTATGCCCACTGTCATTGCTATATGTAAAATCAAGGAGATAAGAGGTGTAAGCATTGGAAAGGAAGAGATGGCATTGTCATTATTTTCTAATGATGTGATTATCTATACAGAATACTTGCATAGTAAACTATTGGAACTACTAAGTCAGCTGAACAACATTGTTGGATCTAAGATCAACTTACAACCCTCAGTAATGATCACAATTTCTCTACATTGCAAGTAATTACTTTTAAATATTTGTAAAAGACCATGATAGTAGCATTTTAAAATCTTTAAAGTATCTAGGAATCAACAAAGAATTCATGATACCTGTATGAAGAAAATATTAAACAACATTAAAGGACATAACGGAAGATCTGATACAATGGAGAAAGCATTCTGTGCTCCTAGATGAAGTTATTTAATATTATAGAAATGTTCTTTCTCCTCCTCACGAATGCATCTACAAATTCATCTATAAATATAGCTCAAATCACTTTTTTAAAGAACTAAATTTATTCTTAAATTTACATGGAAGGGAAAAGTCCATGAATATCTAAACCAATTTTGAAAACACACACACACACACACACACACACACACAAAGACAAGTTGCCTTACCAAAATAAAAACATACCACAAAGCCATAATTAAAATGATGTAATAATATAAGCACAAAATCCAGTGGAGTAGAATTAAGGAGTCAGAAGTAAACTTATGTATAAATGGGAGTGTAAAAGTGAAAGTGTAAGGAGTAAGGAAAGGATCCAGTTTCAGCTTTCTACTTATGGCTAGCCAATTTTCCCAGCACCATTTATTAAATAGGGAATCCTTTCCCCATTTCTTGTTTCTCTCAGGTTTGTCAAAGATCAGATGGCTGTAGATGTGTGGTATTATATCTGAGGACTCTATTCTGTTCCATTGGTCTATATCTCTGTTTTGGTACCAGTACCATGCTGTTTTGGTTACTGTAGCCTTGTAGTATAGTTTGAAGTCAGGTAGCATGATGCCTCCAGCTTTGTTCTTTTGACTTAGGATTGTCTTGGAGATGCGGGCTCTTTTTTGGTTCCATATGAACTTTAAAGCAGTTTTTTCCAATTCTGTGAAGAAACTCATTGGTAGCTTGATGGGGATGGCATTGAATCTATAAATTACCTTGGGAAGTATGGCCATTTTCACGATATTGATTCTTCCTATCCATGAGCAGCGTATGTTCTTCCATTTGTTTGTGTCCTCTTTTATTTCACTGAGCAGTGGTTTGTAGTTCTCCTTGAAGAGGTCCTTTACATCCCTTGTAAGTTGGATTCCTAGGTATTTTATTCTCTTTGAAGCAATTGTGAATGGAAGTTCATTCCTGATTTGGCTCTCTGTTTGTCTGTTACTGGTGTATAAGAATGCTTGTGATTTTTGCACATTAATTTTGTATCCTGAGACTTTGCTGAAGTTGCTTATCAGCATAAGGAGATTCTGGGCTGAGACAATGGGATTTTCTAAATATACAATCATATCATCTGCAAACAGGGACAATTTGACTTCTTCTTTTCCTAACTGAATACCCTTGATTTCTTTCTCTTGCCTGATTGCCCTAGCCAGAACTTCCAACACTATGTTGAATAGGAGTGGTGAGAGAGGGCATCCCTGTCTTGTGCCAGTTTTCAAAGGGAATTTTTCCAGTTTTTGCCCATTCAGTATGATATTGGCTGTGGGTTTGTCATAAATAGCTCTTATTATTTTGAGGTACATTCCATCAATACCGAATTTATTGAACATTTTTAGCATAAAGCGCTGTTGAATTTTGTCAAAAGCCTTTTCTGCATCTATTGAGATAATCATGTGGTTCTTGTCTTTGGTTCTGTTTATATGCTGGATTATGTTTATTGATTTGCGAATGTTGAACCAGCCTTGCATCCCAGGGATGAAGCCCACTTGGTGGATAAGCTTTTTGATGTGCTGCTGAATCCGGTTTGCCAATATTTTATTGAGGATTTTTGCATCGATGTTCATCAGGGATATTGGTCTAAAATTCTCTTTTTTTGTTGTGTCTCTGCCAGGCTTTGGTATCAGGATGATGTTGGCCTCATAAAATGAGTTAGGGAGGATTCCCTCTTTTTCTATTGATTGGAATAGTTTCAGAAGGAATGGTACCAGCTCCTCCTTGTACCTCTGGTAGAATTCTTTCCTTACTCCTTATATGAAAATTAATTCAAGATGGATTAGAGACTTAAATGTTAGACCTAATACCATAAAAACCCTAGAGGAAAACCTAGGTAGGACCATTCAGGACATAGGCATGGGCAAAGACTTCATGTCTAAAACACCAAAAGCAACGGCAGCAAAAGCCAAAATTGAGAAATGGGATCTCATTAAACTAAAGAGCTTCTGCACAGCAAAAGAAACTACCATCAGAGTGAACAGGCAACCTACAGAATGGGAGAAAATTTTTGCAATCTACTCATCTGACAAAAGGCTAATATCCAGAACCTACAAAGAACTCAATCAAATTTACAAGAAAAAAACAAACAACCCCATCAAAAAGTGGGAAAAGGATATGAACAGACATTTCTCAAAAGAAGACATTCATACAGCCAACAGACACATGAAAAAATGCTCATCATCACTGGCCATCAGAGAAATGCAAATCAAAACCACAATGAGATACCATCTCACACCAGTTAGAATGGCGATCATTAAAAAGTCAGGAAACAACAGGTGCTGGAGAGGATGTGGAGAAATAGGAACACTTTTACACTGTTGGTGGGATTGTAAACTAGTTCAACCATTATGGAAAACAGTATGGCGATTCCTCAAGGATCTAGAACTAGATGTACCATATGACCCAGCCATCCCATTACTGGGTGTATACCCAAAGGATTATAAATCATGCTGCTATAAAGACACATGCACACGTATGTTTATTGCGGCACTATTCACAATAGCAAAGACTTGGAATCAACCCAAATGTCCATCAGTGACAGACTGGATTAAGAAAATGTGGCACATATACACCATGGAATACTATGCAGCCATAAAAAAGGATGAGTTTGTGTCCTTTGTAGGGACATGGATGCAGCTGGAAACCATCATTCTTAGCAAACTATCACAAGAACAGAAAACCAAACACCGCATGTTCTCACTCATAGGTGGGAACTGAACAATGAGATCACTTGGACTCGGGACGGGGAACATCACACACCGGGGCCTATCATGGGGAGTGGGGAGGGGGGAGGGATTGCATTGGGAGTTATACCTGATGTAAATGACGAGTTGGTGGGTGCTGACGAGTTGATGGGTGCAGCACAACAACATGGCACAAGTATACATATGTGACAAACCTGCACGTTATGCACATGTACCCTAGAACTTAAAGTGTAATAATAAAAAAAAAAAAAAAAAGTGAAAGTGGTGCCACAAATCATTGGAGAAAGTATACTTTGGTAAAGGGTGTTGGGAAAACTGGCTCACTATAGGAAGAAAGGTCAAACTAACTCCATTGGATTACAGATCTAAATATAAAACATGATATCATAAAATCAACTTATTTATACATTAATTCAGCATGTATTTATTGGGCACATACTCTATGCTAAGCACTGCTCTGGGTACTAAGCATACTTCAGTTTGCAAAATAGACCAAGCTCCCTCCCTTTGAGGAGTTTACATTCTAGCAGAGGAGACAGACAATGATAATCAACATAACAAATAATAATAATAAAATAAGGGAAAAAAGGGGAATAAGGGTGGGGTAGGAAGTGCAAAGGTATGGAGTCACAATTCTAAAAGGGGTACTCACGGCACAATTTAATGAGGAAGTGATGGTAGAACAGAGGCTTGAAAACAGTGAGGGAGTTGGCCATGCAGATATTTGGAGGAAGAGTATTACTGGAAGAGGGCAAAGGCTCTAAGGGAAGCTGTGCCTGTCATGTTCTAGGAACAGGAAGGACGCCAGTGTGGCTAGAGCTGAGCAAGTTTGGGGCTTGACGTGGGAATTCACTGGAAGTTTTAAGCAGAGGAATGGCATCATTTGATCTACACTTTTAAAGAAACCCTGGCTACTGAGTTGCAAAAGACAGCAAGGGGGAAAGGGTAATTGCAATAATCCAAATGAGAGATGATGGGATGGTGGATTAGGGGGTAGCAGTAGAGATGGAACAAGGTGGTTAGACTATAGATACATTTTGAAACCAAAACCATCAGATTTCCTGATACATTGAGCCAGGGGTGTGAAAAAGGGGTGAGTCCAGGATGATCTGGATTTTTGGCCTAAGAAAATGGAAGGATAGAATTGTCACTGATTAAGGAAATAGAGTAAGATATGGTACTACATATTTTGAACTAGTAGTGGAGACGTCCTCCTTAAATAAAACTCCAAGTGCAAAGCAGAAAGCCACACTTTGATTACTTTCATTATATCAATATTAAGGATTTCCATTACATGAGGAACACCATGGAAAACGTTGACAAACTGATGAAGGCTGGAGAAATTCTTTAAAATTTCTAAAATTACCAAGTGATTAATATCTGAAGTATATCAGGAAGGCTTACAAATCAAACAATAACAACAAAGACAGACCATATTTTTTTTTTAAATGGGCAAAATAAGATCCTCGGAAGAGATAAACAAAAGACAATCACATTAGGAATAGAGTCATTAAGAAGTTTATTGTGGCACTATTCACAATAGCAAAGACTTGGAACCAACCCGAATGTCCATCAGTGGTAGACTGGATTAAGAAAATGTGGCACATATACGCCATGGAATACTATGCAGCCATAAAAAGGATGAGATAATGTCCTTTATAGGGACATGGATGCAGCTGGAAACCATCATTCTCAGCAAACTATCACAAGGACAAAAAAAACAAACACTGCATGTTCTCACTCATAGGTGGGAATTGAACAATGAGATCACTTGGACACAGGAAGGGGAACATCACACACTGGGGCCTATTGTGGGGAGTGGGGAGGAGGGAGGGATAGCATTAGGAGATATACCTAATGTAAATGACGAGGTAATGGGTGCAGTACACCAACATGGCACATGTATACATATGTAGCAAACCTGCACGTTGTGCACATGCACCCTAGAACTCAAAGTATAATAATAATAAAAAAAGAAGTTACAGAAACTCAAAAATGATGAGATATCACATTACACCTATTGTATTTGAAACATCAGAAAACATCATCATAGCTCGTGATTTCAGAGACATGGGAACGCTTGTGTGCTGCTGACAGGAGGGTAGAACAGTGTGTACGAACTGTCAGTGTTTACTTAAATTGGGTATACACATCTCTATGACCCAGTAATCTCATTGTTGGGTATGAATATTCCACAGACAAGGCCAGGCACAGTGGCTCACGCCTGTAATTCCAACACTTTGGGAGGTCAAAGTGGGTGGATTACCTGAGGTCAAGAGTTCAAGACCAGCCTGGCCCACATGGTGAAACCCCATCTCCACTAAAAATACAAAAAAATTAGCCAGGTTTGGTGGTGCATGCCTGGAGTCCCAGATACTTGGGAGGCTGAGGCAGGAGAATCGCTTGAACCCAGGAGGCAGAGGCTGAAGTGAGCCAAGATCATGCCACTACACACCAATCTGGATGACACAGCGAGACTCTGCCTCAATTAAAAAAAAAAAAAAAAGAATACGTTTTATAGATTTTACCATTGTCAATTTCCTGGTTTAGTGTACTGCGGTTATAGAGTACTATGGCTATGATGTACCATGGCATAGTTGGAGGTTGGTTAAAAGGTTCTTGGGACTTCCATGTACATATCTTACAACTCACTATACATCTACAATTATTTCAGAATAAAAGTCAAATGCAAATACACACAAAAATACACATTTTCAAAGAACACAAAATAGTATATGTCAAATATATTACAATGATTGCTTGTGCTAGTAAGGGAATGAGAGGCAATAATGAAAAAGGTCACAGATTGGGTAGATGTGTGTATGTATAGATGGACGGAGATAGATAGATAGATAGATAGATAGATAGACAGACAGATACATAGATGACACAGTAAAAACAAAAAAAGAACCTTGCGCAGGCCAATGTTCATAGTATGTCATATACTGAGACATAAAATAACTCTCTGTACCTCTGTTCAAGACAAAAATTAAGATACAAGACTTTTAGAACAAGATAATCTTAACTTTGTAACAAAACTCTAGTTGCTTAGGTAAAGGGACTGAAAAGAAATATGTTAAGAGTAGCTGTGTCTGAATGTTGGGAATACAGTTTATTTTCTTTTATTTTCTGTATTTTCCAATGCTCTACGGGAAGCTTACGTGCTATTATCATCAGAAAAAAATAAACTATTTAAAGATATTTAAGATTCTGAAGATTATTGCAGATAAAAAATATGTACACAATTTCTATTCAGAGAAACAAGCAAATATGCCTTCCAGGCTCTTGTCTTTTATATTCTTCTTCTGGTAAGTTCACAAATTCCTAGAGACTAAAGATCTCCAAAGACAATAATCTAATCCTTAAACTCAGCACCTCACCTATACATTTTCTTTCCCATTGCCTGCTACATATCTCTGACTAGCTGTCCATCCAGAATCGTAAACTAAATGCAACTGAACACAAAGAAGATCACTCTGTTATCATATTTTTATAAACTGCACCACCAAACTCTAGTTAATGTAAACTGCCAAGATAGAATAATATAAGCACTTTCATTGGCCAATATAGAAAATGCAAAGAGAAGAAATGTTGACGTTTTCAGGTGTGTCTGGGAATGCTTCAGAGATTTGAATTAAGACTTTAAGGTGAGCAAGCCTTGGTCAGCTATTAAAAAGTGTACATGCATAATATATTTGGGGAACATCAAGTCCCTGGTTTAACTAGGGCTGGACCATGAGCATAAGAGACAGCCTGGAGCAAATCTGAAGAGTGTTATGAGTATGTACAAAGTATGAGCATCGATTTTAAATGCTGAACAACTGCTGAAGAAATTTAAGCAAATAAATGGGATAGTTCAATTATATTTCAGAAAGACAATCTCAGTTGTTAGTGTTGAGGATGATTTGAAGGGAGCAGAGATAAAGAACTAGCAAAAGTGCTGTTACAATAAATCTGGACAAGGACAAAGAGAGTTTAGACTAAAGTAGAGGTAGGGGTAAGTGGATGGATTCAAGAGCTATCTAGCATGTAGAATTTATAGGATATAATGACTAATTGAATGTAACAGGTGAGAGAAATGGAAGTATAAAGGATAACTACACATTCTGGCCTATACAACTGGTATCATTAGTTACCGTCACGCCTCTGAAATACATTCTACACTCCTATTTCTGTTGCAATCAACATAGTTCAGGATCCTATTGCTCTGACTACTTTAGACCTTCTAACTGTTTTCCAAGACTACAGTTTCCTCTTCAGTCTTACAATCCATTGTATATATCACCACTAGTATGATATTTTAAATGCTACTGATCAAGTTACTCGAGTGGGGGGAAACTCTTCAAAAGATGGCTATTGCTTACAGCAACACCATGTTAAATCCTTAGCATGATGTTTCAAAGCCTCATCTATCATATTACAAAATCTACCTTCAATAACATTTTTCATGCATCCTACTTATAAAGAAAAATATTGATACATTGGACTCATTAAAATTAACTCTTCTTTATCAAAATACATCTTTAAGATAATGACCTCAAGGTTCATCCATGTTGTCACATATTACAGAATTCCCCTATTTTTTAAGGCTGAACAATATTCCATTGTATGTATATACCACATTTTCTTTATTTATTCATTCATTAAGGGGCATTTATGTTTTTTCCACATCTTGGGCACTGTGATACAAAGAACATAGGAGTGATAATATATCTACAATATCCTGATTCCAATTCTTTTGGATATATACACAGAAATGGGATTGCTAAATCATACTGTGGTTCTATTTTTAATTTTTTGAGGAACCTCAGTGCTTCTGGCAAACTCATGGGATGCCAAGCCATCCAGCAGAAGTTTTGATGACATCAGGACATGATTATGGCATACTCCAAGATCTCACCCTGCTCTGGACAAATTTAAAAAAATACATTATCCTATACTTGCATACATAATACAGTGGACAGAGCCCCAGAAAATGTCATTTTCCCTCTGGTATTGTACAATACTCCAAGTGAAATATGAAATGCACTAGGTACGAATCTTTTACAAATTTTGCAGTTGACTTGCCTGTGAAATATGATGAATTTGAAAACAAAATACTTAACAGGAGAGATCTTTATGGAATCTCTCTTAGTGAAGTGTGCTATTGCCAAAACAAATATAGTTTATTTCATGGCCAGTATTATATCCTGCTTAATTATTATTGTCCCTGTTACAATTAAAAATCAGCAAAAATTTAGATAGCAATTTCCAGCATCCTGAGTTTAAGATGACTATTTTTAAGATTCATTTGAAAATATATGCAGTGTACATGACAAAATAATTTTACAATATCATAATGATGCAAACCATAAGGATCACACTTGCTGAGCTAATGAATAAATGTCTTGTATCGTACATATGTAGGATAGCCTAAAAACGAATTATCTGTAATAAATTATAGCATAGTCTCTTAGCACATACATATCCTCTAGATATTTGGCAAAGAAAAATAATGAAAAGTTATGCAAATGAATAATTAAAAGGAACCAGTAGATGTTTGACTACATCAATAGTTTTCTAGGCAACAAGTACATAATTCATCCAAAAGACATATGTTTAAATAAGCTTCTATGGTTCCTTTTCTTGTATTTTCAATGAGCTTTATAAACTGAAAAAGAAGCAGCTCCTTCAAAATGACTTCGAATATCAAAAGTATAAATATTTTAAACTTGTAACATATATGAAGGATTTTTTCTAATGTTAGAAGAGTTAATGTGTGGTTTTGTGTGTTTGTTTGTTTGCATTCAAAATGATGATTATATTGGAAGGAAATACACCAAAGGGTTAACCCAGAGATTTGGCTATACAAATAGCCAAAACTTCTGTGTGGTAAACAGTATTTTTTAATTATTTTTTATTTTTAATTTTTGTGGGTACACAGTAGATATATGTATTTTTGGGATACATGAGATATTCTGATACAGACATGCAAAACACAATAATCGCAGCAGGGTAAATGGGGTAGCCATCACCTCAAAAAGAGTTTGATTTTTAAGAAAATCTTTGTGAGTGTTTTTATATAACTGATGTCATTTAAATTGAAAAAATTAATTAAGTCACACTGAATGTTAGTCAGAAATTCTGCTTAATACAAATAAATTATACTATATAAACTGATATGGTACTTTAGATAACAAAAAATGGAAGTAATTTGTTGAAAAACAGAAGTGAAAGTTAATTGAGATATTAAAAAGTTGAACTGGAAGAACTGACTTATTTATACTAGTAAATAAGTAAAAGTAAACATGTTCATAATGTATGTGATGACAAAAATGGTGAGGCAAATAAGTCAAAATAATAAAGAGAGAAATAACACCAAAATTCATCTTCAAAAAAGGGACATAGTGGCTCACTAGACACAACCAGGAAGTGCCACTCTCACTGAAAGAGACCAAATTATTGAGTAAACCACCATAATTTGGGCAGATCCTCAGAAAGAAAAAGCCAAGAGTGGATAGAGGGATGATACTGAAGCTGAGGCTGTAGAGGGAAGAAGCTGAGAACTCTGTGTGGAATACCCAAATGCTAGGGCTAGTACCTCCCCACAAATGGTTCCTGGGAAAAAAAGTGAGTGAGGGAAACGAGGGACAGCTCACTCTCACCATGGACCTCTGAAATCCTAGCTGCAGAGGACCCTGCATCTCCCATGGATGTGGGAACTGGGAGGGAATCTCTCCATGGGAAGCAGGCAGAGACAGGCCTTCAGGTGGTGCAGAGCCTGGGAACTTTCTGTGCCACACACACCCATCCCCTAGGACTCCCCATCCCCCTCCAGGAGGCACTGGACCACCCTACCAGGAGAGCAGGGCTGGCTTCCCTGTGGGACTAGGGTACGTCTGCTCTGCAAGCCTTCCTGCCTACCAGCCCCTCAAGAGCACAGGCCTAGCTGCCCTGCAGGAACAGCTGCACAATGTAGCTTCTGCAGCCCAGTCTGACTGTGTTGCTCCATCTGAGTACTTTCCCAGTGATCTGGAATCACACTGGTTCCCCCAGCATAGCTGGAAGCTGACCCTATGCTGAGGAATGTCCTGGTGCCCCACAGGGCTACAGCATACAGCTCAGAAGTACCAAACCAAGATTGGTGGCCAGCAGTCAAGTGGGGGAAGAGCTTCCACCCTCAGAGCACTGAGAGAGGTGAGATGCACAGGTTCCTGGGCCAGAAGGGGTATGGGATATCTCCCTACCACAGCCTCCGCCTGAGGGAGTCCCATGGCCTGGAACACCTAACAAAAGAAATGTGACTGTGGCACCGATGACTGAAAGGGGCTTCCCCAAGGCCCAGGAGTGTACCTGGGGAGGAGGCCATCTCTCCTAACCTACTCCTACCCCCACTGCTGAGCATGCCCACGAATGTGAGAAAGTACCACGTGGCTGGTTATTGCCTTAGTCATTGGCCATTACTCTCAAGTGCCACCTACTGGATTGAAGCCCAAACTACATCAAACATTATCCTGCTAATATATATACCCGTGAAACCAAGCAAAAGCAAAATAATTTATCCCTACGTAAAGATCCTATTCAAAGCCCTTGTTCTCCGAAAGCATTCAGAAATGAAGCGAAGTGACTATCCTCAACTTTCATCATAGTTAAAGGAACACCAGCCCTCCCAGATGAGAAAGATCAGCACAAGAACTTTGGCAATTCAAAAAGCCAGAGGGTCCCCTTACCTTCAAATAAGTCCACTGTCTCTCCAGCAATGGTTCTTAACCTTTCTGAAATGACTGCAATAACAAACACATTTCAGAATCTGGATGGCAAGGAAGCTTATCAAGATTCAGGAGGGAGCTGAAACCCAATCCAAGGAATCCAAGGAATCCGGTAAAACAATCCAAGAACTGAAAGACAAAATAGACATTTGAAGAAATAACCACACTAAATTTCTAGAGCTGAAAATTTTACCACAAGTATTTCATAACACAATAGAACATATTAAGAGCAGAATAGACCACGCTGAGGAAAGGGTCTCAGAGCTTGAAGACTAGTTCTTTAAATCAACTCAGTCAGACAAAAATAAATTTAAAATAAATTTTTTAATAAACAAAAATTTTTTAAGTCACACTGACAAATATGGGATTATGTAAAGAGATCAAATCTATGACTCACTGGCATTCTAGAGAGAATAAAATAGAGAATAGGCAAATTGGAAAATAGATTTAAGTATATATTCCATAAAAAAAATTCTTAACCTTGCTAGGCAGGTTGGCATACAAATCCAAGAAATAGAGAATCTCAGAACGATACTATATAAAACAATCATCCCCAAGGCACATAGTCATCAGATTCACCAAAGTCAACAAAAAAGAAAAAAATCTTAAAGGGAGCTAGTGAGGAATCAAGTTGCATACAGAGGGAGCTTCATCAGGCTAGCAGTAGAAATCTTACAAGCCAGAAGGTACTGGGGGCCTATTTTCAGCATCTTTAAAGAAAAGCAATTCCAACCAAGAATTTCATATCCTGCCAAAATAAGCTTCATAAGTGAAGGAGAAATAAAATCCTCAGACAAGCAAATATTGAGGGAATTTGTTTCAATTAGACCAGCCTTCCATGAGGTTCTTGAAGGAGTGCTAAACATGGAATAAAAAGAATAACACCTGCTACCACATAAACACACTTAAGCATATAGGCCACAGGCACTATAAAGTAACTATACAATCAAGTCTATATAACAACCAGCTAAAAACATGATGACAGGATCAAAATCACACATATCAATATTAACCTTAAATGTAAATGGGCTAAGTACTCCCACTTAGAAGACATGGAGTGGAAAGCTAAATAAAAAGGCAAGATCCAACCTGTTTAATGGCACTCACAGAATCAAAGTAAAGGAATGAAGAACAATCTACCATGCAAACAGAAACAAAAAGAGAAAAAGAGTTACTATTCTTATATCAGATAAAACAGACTTTAAACAAATACAAATTAAGAGGCACAATGAAAGACATTTAATATGGTTTGAATTTGTGTCCCTGCACAAATCTCATGTTGAATTGGAGGAGGAGCCTGCTTGGAGGTGATTGAATCTTGGGATTCTCATGAGATCAGATGGTTTAAAAGCACGTGTCATGGGTCAGGCACGGTTGCTCATGCCTGTAATTCTAGCACTTTGGAAGGCCGACGTGGGTGGATCACCTGAGGTCAGAGTTCAAGACCAACCTGGCCAACATGGTGAAACCCAGGCTCTACTAAAAATACAAAAATTAGCCTGACCTGGTGGTGTGTGCCTATAATCCCAGCTACTCAGAAGACTGAGGCAGGAGAATGTCTTGAAATTGGCAGGCAGAGGCTGCAGTGAGCTGAGATCACGCCACTTAACTCTAGCCTGGGCAATAGAGCGGGACTCCATCTAAAAAAAAAAAATTGTATGTGTCACTTCTTCCCCTTTGTTTTCTCTCTCTCTCTCCTGTCACCGTGTGAAGAAGGTCCTTGCTTCCCCTTTGCCTTCTGCTATGATTGTAAGGTGTCTGAGACCACCCGGTCAGGCTTCCTGCTAAGCCTACTGAATTGAACTGTGAGTCCATTAAGCCTCTTTTCTTCATAAATTATTCAGTCTCTCAGGTAGTTCTTTATAGTAGTGTGAAAATGGACTAATGCAACATTACATAATGATACAGGGTACAATCCAACAAAAAACTTAACTATCTTAAATATATACACACCCAACATCAGAGCATACAGATTCATAAAAATATGTTATTTGTGGCCTACAAAAAGACTTAGACAACCACACAATAACAGTGAGAGAGTTCAACATCCTACTGACAGCATTAGACTGATTATTAAGGTAGAAAACTAACAAAGATTTTCTGCATATGGCTAGCCAGCTTTCCCAGCACCACTTACTGAGTGGGACATCCTTTTCCCATTGCTTGTTTTGGCAGGTTTGTTGAAGATCAGATGGTTGTAGATATGTGGTGTTATTTCTGAGGTCTCTGTTCTGATCCATTGGTCTATTTGTCTGTTTTGGTACCAGTACCATGCTGTTTTGATTACTGTAGGCTTGTAGTATAGCTTGAAGTCAGGTAGCATGATGCCCCCACTTTTGTTCTCTTTGCTTAGGATTGTCTTGGCTATATGGGGTCTTCTCTGATTCCATATGAAATTTAAAATAGTTTTTTTCTAATTCTGTGAAGAATGTTGATGGTAGTTTGATGGGAATAACATTGAATCCATAAATTACTTTGGGTAGTATGGCCATTTTCATGATATTGATTCGTCCTATCCATGAGCATGGAATGTTTTTCCAATTATTTGCATCCTCTCTTATTTCCTTATGCAGTGGTTTGTAGTTTTCCTTGAAGAGATCCTTCACATCCCTTGTTAGCCATATTCCTAGATATTTTATTCTCTTGTAGCAATTGTGAATGGGAGTTCATTCATGATTTGGCTCTCTGATTGTCTATTATTGGTGGAAAGGAGCGCTTGTGATTTTTACAAATTGATTTTGTATCCTTAGACTTTGCTGAAGTTGCTTATCAGTTTAAGGAGTTTTGGGGCTGATATGATGGGGTTTTCTAAATATGAAATCATGTTGCTGCAAACAGAGACAATTTGACTTCTTCTGTTCCTATTTGAGTATTCTTTATTTCTTTCTCTTGCCTAATTGTCCTGACCAGAACTTCCAATACTATTTGAATAGGAGTGGTGAGAGAGGGCATCCTTGTCTTGTACTGGTTTTCAAGGGGAATGCTTCCAGCTTTTGCCCATTTGTTATGATATTGGCTATGGGTTTATCATAAATAGCTCTTATTATTTTGAGATATGTTCCATCAATACCTAGTTTATTGAGAGTTTGTAACATGAAGGGATGTTGTGTTTTATCGGTCTTCTCTGTGTCCGTTAAGATAATCATATGGTTTTTGTCTTTGGTTCTGTTTATGCGATGGATTATATTTATTGATTTGCATATGTTGAACCAGTCTTGCATCCCTGGTAGGAAGCCCCCTTCCTTACACCTTATAGAAAAATTAATTAAAGATGGATTAAAGACCTAAATGTAAAACCAAAACCATAAAAACCTTAGAAGAAAACCTAGACAATACCATTCAGTACATAAGCATAAGCAAAGGCTTCATGACTAAAATACCAAAAGCAATTGCAACAAAAGCCAAAATTGACAAATGAGATCTAATTAAGCTAAAGAGCTTCTGCACAGAAAAAAAAAAAAAAAAACTATCATCAGAGTGAACAGGCAACCTACAGAACAGGAGAAACTTTTTGCAAACTATCCATCTGACAAAGGTCTAATGTCCAGAATTTACAAGGAACTTAAAATAATTTACAAGAAAAAAACATCAGAAAGTGGGCAAAGGATATGAACAGACACTTCTCAAAAGAAGACATTTATAAGGTCAACAAACATTAAAAAAAAATAAAAAAGTTCAACATCACCGATCATCAGGGAAATGCAAATCAAAACCACAATGAGATACCATCTCATGCCAGTCAGAATGGCGTTTATTAAGAAGTCAAGAAACAATAGATGCTGGGGAGGATGTGGAGAAATATGAACACTTTTATACTGTTGGTGGGAACGTAAATAGTTCAACCATTGTGGAAGGCAGCATGGCGATTCCTCAAGGATCTAGAACCAGAAATGTCATTTGACCCAGCAGTCCCATTACTGCATATATATCCAAAGGAATATAAATCATTCTACTATAAAGACACATGCACATGTATGTTTACTGCAGCACTATTTACAATAGCAAAGACATGGAACCAACCCAAATGTCTAATGTTAGACTGGATAAAGAAAATATAATACATATACATCATGTAATACTATACATCAGTAAAAAAGAATGAGATCATGTCCTTTGCAGGGTCATAGATGACACTGGAAACCATCACCCTCAGCAAACTAACAAAGGAACAGAAAACCAAATACCACATATTCTCACTCATAAGTGCGAGCTGAACAATGAGAACACATGGACACAGAGAGGGGAACAACACACACCAGGGCCTGTTGGGAGGTTTGGGGAGGGAACTTAGAGGATGGGTCAATAAGTGCAGCAAACCACCATGGCACACGTATACCTACGTAACAAACCTGCACGTTCTGCACATGTCTTTATATGTTTTATATACAAAACATAAAAAATTATCCAGGTTTGATGGCGTGTGCCTATAGTCCCAGCTACTCAGGAGGCTGAGTTAGGAGGATCACTTGAGCCCAGAAGGCAGAGGTTGCAGTGAGCCAAGACTGTGCCTCTGCACTCCAGCTTGGGTGACACAGCAAGACCCTGTCTCAAAAAAAAAAAAAAAGGAGTGAAGGAGTGGGGGGCGGCAAAGGACATGGACATGAACAGATACTTCTCAAAAGAAGATACACAAGCAGTCAATACAATTAAAAAAAAATCAACATTACTAATCATCAGAGAAATGCAAATCAAAATCACAGTGTGACTATTATTAAAGAGTCAAAAACAACAGATGCCAGCAAGGCTGCAGAGAAAAGGGAATGCTTGTACCCTGTTGGTGGGAATATTAATTAGTTCAGCCACTGTGGAAAGCAGCTTGAAGATTTCTCAAAGAACTTAAAACAGAACTACCATTCAACCCAGAAATCTCATTACTGGCTATATACCCAAAGAAAAATAGATCATTATACCAAAAAGACATATGCACTGTTATGTTCATTGCTATGCTATTCACATTAGCCAGGACATGGAATCAACCTAGGTGCTCATCAAGGGGTGGATTTGATTTTTTAAAATATATATTATCTATACAGACGGAGGGGAACATCTCACAGCAGGGCCTGTCGGGGGTGGGGGGTACGGGAGGGATAACATTAGGAGAAATACCTAATGTAGGTGATGGGTTGATGGGTGCAGCCAACCACCATGGCACCTGTATACCTATGTAACAGAACTGCACGTTCCACACATGTAACCCAGAACTTAAAGTATAATAATAATAAAAAATCATATGGCCCATATACACCATGGAATACTACACAGCCATAAAAGGAATGCAGTCATGTCCTTTGAAGCAACATGGATGGAGCTAGAGGCCACTATCCTAAGCAAATTAATGCAGCAACAGTATCCTAAGCAAATTAACACAGGAACAGAAAACCAAATACCGCATATTCTTTCTCATAAGTAGGAGCTAAAGATTGGCTACTCATGAACATAAAATGGCAACAGGAGACACTGGAGACCACTAGATGGAGGAGGGAGTTGACATGGGTTGAAAAACTACCCACTGGGTTCTATGCTCACTAGCTGGGTGCAATATACCCATATAACAAATCTGCACGTATACTTCCTGTATCTAAAATAAAAATTTAAATTTATATTTTTATTTCATTTACTATTATTATTTTATTTATTTATTTATTTATTTATTTGAGATGGAGTCTCACTCTGTCATCCAGGCTGAAGTGCAGTGGCACGATCTCAGCTCACTGCAACCTCCACCCCCCAGGTTCACACCATTCCCTTGCCTCAGCCTTCCGAGGAGCTGGGACTACAGGTGCCTGCCGCCACACCTGGCTAACTTTTTGTATTTTTTTAGTAGAGACAGGGTTTCACCATGTTAGCCAGGATGATCTCGATCTCCTGACCTCATGATCCACTGTTCTCCATCTCCCAAAGTGCTGGCATTACAGGCATGAAAAAAATTTTGATATTAAAAAAGTATGTATCAGCTACTTGATAGGCACTGTTCTTAACAAGAACTTTTAGGAACAATTTTGTAATTCATAAAATACCCTTCTCTGAAAAAATCCTCTAAAAATTTTTATCTCAACTCCTTTTCCACAATTAAACAGAATAAAAATGCCTCAGGAAAAAAGTCATTAATTTATTTCTTGAAAGATTTCCTGTAAGTTTAACAGCAACCTTGAAAACTCATGCTAATAATTCAAATTTCTCAAAATAAGAAATTCCTAACAATCTAATATTTTTCATGCTGTAATAAATTTTTTCAAATTATTTTATCTTTAATATTCTTGCAGTAATTTAGAATATGAAAAAAAAAGAGGGAAAGGAAACTTTTTGAGATGACAAAAATATTCTCTATCTTTACTGTAATAGTAGTTGCATAGATGTATACATTTGCAAAAACTTATTGGACTTCAAATGTTTTAAATGAGTGCATTTTATTAAATGTAAGTTGTACTTCCATAAAACTGAGTTTTTTTAAATTCCTCATTTAACCCAAAATATTTAAAATGTTTCCATAAACACCATTTTAAATATGTTTAATATTTTTCAAGTAGTATTATCTTAATAAAACATTCCCCAGAATTTCTCATCCAAATATTTTGATACCCTTGAAAACATTATACAGAGTTTACACTTATGTGGAGCCCTAATAACTGATTTTAAGCAAAGCTCTGTATGCTTCTAGAATAGACTTTCTCTTGACAAGTCTCTTGCATTTAAGGACCATGCTGAATCACTAATAATAGAGTAAGATAATATTACATGGTTGCTCCAGTATATCATAATTCTCACTATATATAGAATCAGATATGCTTTCTCTAAAGAAAACTAGAATATTACAGCTGGGACAAAACGTTTAGTATGGTGGTTTGCAAACTTTTTATTTTATTTTATTTTATTTTATTTTACTTTTGGCAATTGAAACTCTCCCTTTAAGTTGTATCACACACAGAAGTCTAATATACAAAGTCAACAAAAACTAAGCTTTTTCAGTTTTAGCAGAGGTGAGGAAGACCAGAACTTAAACCACTGATCCTAGTATCACCTACAATAACCCTGCTGTACCTCCGAGGAACTCCCCAGGTTGGAATCCAGTTGAAAACCACTGCTAGAATTCAGAGGATAAATGGCATCTTTCTTTTATTCCTTTAGAAATAAACACCTTAGGGTGTTTATCAGGTGGTCCCTTCTCCTGGAGCATTCTTCTGACAGATATCCAAAGTACTGATTCCCTCATCCCCTTCAAGTTACTGTACAAATGTCTTCTCAGTGAAGCCTACACAAACCTCCCTATTTCATATTGCCACCAAACCACTTCCACCACCAGTACTCTCATTTCTCTTTACCCTCTTCTCAATTTTTTCTTTTCCAAGGCTCTATTATCTTTCTAAGCATATAATGTATTATGCTTATTGATTTTTTTTCTATCTCTCCCCTATTAGAATATAAGTTCTTTGAGAAATGGGACTTTTCTTTGTTCATTATTGTATTCAAAGAGCTTAGAATAGCACCTGGCACCTAGTTGACATTCAGTGCATATTGGCCATGAAAGTATCATAGGTCACTTGATTGTGGCAAAGTCCCTTGATTTCTTGTCTTATGTAGCTATCTTTTTCTAGTTCACTTTGAATTTTCTCATACAACAAAATGAGTGGGATGAAAATTTAATTGTTTTTTTTCTTCTCTCGTGTGAGTGTAAAGCCAGTAGGTCATATGACAGAAACTCTTGAGTGCCTGAGCCAATCCCAATCACTCACTAAAGTGTCAAACGTTGGACAAAGATGCACTCATCAGCTGGCTACTTCATAGGATACATATGTATACATATATGTGTGCGGACTGAAAGATGGGAACAGTAGACTTCAGGGGAGGATAAGAAGAGGGCAAAGATGGAAAATTACCTATCGGGTACTATACTCACTACCTGGGTGACAAAATAATTTGTACATCAAACCCCAGTGACATACAATTTACTCATGTAACAAACCTGCACATGTACCCACTGAACCTAAAATAAAAGTTGAAATACACACACACACACATCTGTATATGTATGTATGTATGCATTGTGTATATGTATTTATGTGTATGTATGTATGTATATCTGGTCTGTCATCTTTAAGCTTCATTATTCTGTGGGTACCCATAAATTCACATTAATGTTACTATCTTCTAGCCACCATCTTTGTTTATGATTTCCCTCTCAATCATTCTATTCTAATCTTCAAGGTCCTTCAGCCTCCCTACACCCTTTCCACTACTCCATGCACCAGCCTTTTAGCATTCCTCCCTTTGTTCCTCAGTCCTTCCTTCCTATGGCGCCATTCTGACTTCCAATTGTTTTAACTCTATTATTCAAAGAAATTCAGTCCCCACCACCACCATCCTTTCAGACTCAACCACCTCTTCACAAAACAAAACAAAACAAAACAAAACAAAAACCTTATAACTCTGATTTGAAAAAGAAAAGTAACTTCCAATGTATGCTTTAAAAGATTATACACATTTAATTCAATTTGAGTGAGATGGCCAAGTTAACCAATAATTTACCACATGGAAAGAGAACATTGAGGGTTCAACTACAGGGTAGGTGATTTCCATAAGTACAAACATGGGCTAAGTCAATTAAGACAAAAAAAAAAACCTGTGTGGGATACATGTGAAGTTATACTGTAAGGTCCAAGAGCCAAACCTCCTAAGTTTATGGTTGATAGAAATGTGGCAAAGTACACATGAAGAAAATATTTAGCAACTGTAGTTGACTGTTCTTTAACAACTAGCATTTATTGAATGACTACTATGTGACAGGTGCTGCTTTAAAGGTTTTTCAGATATTAGTGTCAGGGCCTAGAAAACACTACCACAAAGGAGATTGGGAGGGCTTTAGAAATGAGGTCACTAAGACCTTCCCCAGTGTTTCTGCGTGAGAATCCTCTGACCTATCTCACCCAAAAGTAGGTCATAAGACCCTCATTCCAGAAAGGTCCTTCCCTATCCCTGTAGGCCAAGAGGAATCTAAACAGACAAGCCTTGCTGGGTTTCCCCCACCAATTTATTACTATTAAATCATACCCTTTTTGTACAACCATACTTCCACATCACTGTCCATTTCTCATCAAACCTAAGCATAAAAATGCAGTTTTCCTTGGGTTTTTGGATTTTCACTTCTGAAGGCTCCTGTGTCATGTGAAACTCTTGTTGAATAAATTTATTATGCTTTTCTCTTTCTACTCTGCGTTTTGTTATAGGTATATCAGCCATAGACCTTGCAATGGGTGAGGGAAAGACACTGCTCTTTCTCCCCCACATTAGCTTATGAAATCCTCCTATAACCATATTAGGGAGTTTACTGTTGCCACCATTCCCCCAAAGGGGAAATTGAAGAATGGGAAGATGAGTAATTTGCCCAAGGTTACTACATACATAGTAAACGACAAACTGAAATCTGAACTCAGGTCATCTGGCTCCAGGGTCCACACAATTCACCACTGTCTTAGAGCTTCCTTGTTAAGTTGATAGTGTGATGGAGCATTCTAAGAAAAGCTCATTGAAGCTGAGTCTTTATTATTTGAAGTATGATATACTGAACAGGTGAAGTTTCCATTCTACTATATCATGACTATGGATTGGATATGGATTGGATTTAGATTGGTTAGAGATAAGAGGACTGAGTTTAAGAATATTGCTGAAGTTAAAGTGAAACAGAGTAAAGCTCAGTACAAGACAAAACTGTCCTGTAATGACAGCTGTCCAAACGTGAAGTGGATGACTCCAAAACAAATTTAATTTCCACTCACTAAAGGTGATTAAGTAAAGGATAGAAAACAATTTGGTGGGAATATTTTTAAGGAAATCCAAACATTTAATACATAACATGACCAGAGCATCTTATTGGGAAATTTACTGGTCGGTTCCATGGTATCTTGATTTTTCCGAGAATATTTTGCTCCCAGTCAGTATAAGCTATTGAAGAGTTCATAAGTTCATTTAAATTGTGCTAATTTTGGGGGGGGTTGTAAAACAAAGGAAAATTTTAGTATCCCTTTTCTGACCCATAACCACTCTCCTTCTACTCATTTCCCTCTCCCAACCTACAAGATGCTACCCTCACCACTATCATAAATTGCTGTATTAATGAACAGTGATTTTCCTCCCAAATTATAGGCTGATTTTCTAATGTGATTAAACTCAACACAATTAACTTTGCTTGGGGAAACTTAGTGAAGAGGAATTATTTCCAGTGGTATGCTAAAAAATGTTGAACCAGTTCTCTGAAAAACTAGATCTCTGTTTTGCAGCATTTTCCAATTTCAGCAACGTAAAAGCTCCCACCATGGCCAATCTCAAGATATCAACATGATATCACTGAATGTAGAGTTGGGTGATATATTAGTTTATTACTGCTATTAAAATTTGGCATAAACTTAATGGCTTAAAGCAATACCAAGTTTATTATCTTACCATTCCGTAGGTTGTTGGAGATCCCCAAGTTAAAAGCACAGTGTTAGCAAGGCGGCATTCTCTTCTGAACTCTCTAGACGAGAATACATTCCATTTCCCTTTCCCTCTTCTGGAGACCACCCACGTGCCTTGGCTCAAGGCCCTTCTCCTGCCGTCAGTGGCAGGTGGGGACTTTTTCCCATTGCATCTCTCTGAGCTAAGGATGCCACCGAAAATACTCCTCTGCCATGGAAAAACGGAGAGCATTATATCAACACAGAAGGAGAACCAGAGTAAAGCAGAGTATTCTGTCATGCTGAGCATGCAGTTCTAGTCCTTTAACTCTGGTTCCTACAGGAGCTATCCCAATACCTAAACATGTATTTCCTGCACATATGAATAAATACATTCTTCTTCAATTAACTTAGTTTCATCATTTGGAACCAAGAGTGGCAATGAATACTTATGGTATAAGGCAGCATTTCACTAGAAAATGAACTGCCTACCCTAATTGGTAGAAATTTTGACCTTCTTTTAAGGATACAATAAATAAACACATGTGTTTTATTTCAACATATTTCTGAAATGAAATAAGGCTTATGTTATTACTGTTGTTGCTGCTTTCATAGAAAATTAATGTTAAGAAGTATGAAGGGCCTAAAATTTTACCCTACTGAGATCTTACAGGTTAACTTGCTACAGTCGCTGGCAGAGGCCTGACACTCCTGAATCAAAAAGAAAGGAAAGTTTGTTACTCCTACCTATAGTGATAGCTGGAATATCAGCATTTTTTCTGATTCCCTAAACCCCAGCTCCCACCAAGTCACTTGGCACTTGCACATAGAATGGGTTGTGTTACAGGAGAAAAGATAACCCAAATATTTTATAATAGGCATTAAGCCTCCCTGACTTTTGCCCCAGAAGAAGATACCATTTTTATTTTACTAGTTAGTAAACAAACCCCCTCTTTGCTCTGGGTGAGACACTGTATTTTCCAAGGCTGTTCATTCTACAAACAACCTTTACAAGATTCCCTGGAATAAAGATAGTAAGTGCCTCTGTTCACAAGACCTGAAAAAAATGCAAGAGACTCATAGAGAAGAGTGGCACAATAATCAATAGAGAAAAATGTTTTCAAAATTACATAAGCAATTTTGATAGCTGCTTACTGAGTAGCTACAAATAATTGTTTATTGTTTTTTAACTATTATTTTTAATTTTTATATTTTGTATTTGCTATTGTCTGCCATATTTAATCTTATATATCTTTTTAAACTTATAGCCTTAATATTTAGAGCTATTTTAAAACAGATCATGTTGATACAGCATTTTTAAGATTGATTATTTAGGAAGAGATTATTTAGAAATATTTAGTATGACATTGACATAGTTTGCTTCTATGTCCCCACCCAAATCTCATGTCAAATTGTAATCTCTAATGCCGGAGGTGGAACCTGGAAGGAGGAGATTAGAACACGGGGGTAGTCTTTCATGAATAGTTTAGCACCCCCTCCTGGTACTGTTCTCATGATAGTAAGTGAGTTCTTGTGAGATCTGGTTGTTTAAAAGTGTGTAGCACCTCCCCTCACTTCTTCCTACTCCAGCCATGTAACACACGCCTGTTTCTCCTTTGCCTTCTGCCGTGATTGTAAGTTTCCTGAGGCCTCCCCAGAACCAGAAGCCACCATGCTTCCTGTACAGCCTGCAGAAGCATGACCCAATTAAACCTCCTTATTTTATAAATTACCCAGTCTCAGATATTTCTATAAAGAAATACAGAAAGCCTAGCATGATTGTGCACATTGTTGTTTCTGTGGAACTAACAGAATATCGTCCTTCAGAGACAGTGAACTGCAATATGACTCCCATAACAGTCACAGTCAATGAAGGATGGGATTTAAGAAAAAAGAGACAATGTCTCAACTAGGTGTTGGAAAGAAACCAATCTTATTAGGTAAATGACGTGATTCTCAAAAAGGCATAAAAAGTGGTAGTCTCAAGACACTATTTGCATATCAAAATGATTTTATAAATCCAAATAAGCTTCTAGTTATTGAAACTGTGGAGGGGAAATGTTTCTAAGGTAGAAACACCCACTATACAGTGGATAAAGATGAGAAGGAAGATTTCCATTGCTCTGTGTTGCAAGCTTCTTCCATCCTAGTCTTCTCTCTGTGTTTATTTTGCCAGAATATTAGACAAACATGGCTGAAGCACAAAAGCACAGTTGACAGTTTTTGTAGTGATCTCTCCATCTCACTCAAAGTATGACTGAAAAGCCTTGCACTGGCCTGCAGGGAGTTCCACAATCTGTAACCATCATCCCCTGGTTCTCTGACTTTATTCCAGCCCAGCCCCCACATCTTTGCTTCTTCTTGAACACACCAGCTACCTTCCTGCCTTAGAGCCTTGGCACTGTTTTCACTTATGCCCAAAATGCTCTTCCTCCCAGATACCTACATGGACTACCCCTCATTTCTTCAAATCTTTGCTTTAGCATCACTTTCTCATAGAAACCTACTCTGACCTTTCTATTTAAGTATCACTACTCACGTTCCCTCCCTCCCAAACTCTTGTTCCTCTTTACTTGCTATATATATTTTTTCTTTTTCCATAGCAATTATCACCTTCTAATATGCCATATACTTTATTAAAGTTAATATAACTCTTATTTGTTTTCTGTCTCCTCTCATTAAAATATAAGCCACATAAGGACAGGGATCATTTTGTTCTCTTTTGTTCATTGACATATTGCAAATATCTAGACTATGTCTACTACTCAGTGGGCACTCAAATTTATTGAATGATGAGTAGGTAAGTGCAGCTTCATTCATTATCCACATACAGGCCATGGGAACTCAAAGGAATTAATTAACCTTTCTGGACAAAATGGGGGTAATTGTTGAACCTGATTTACTGCTTGTTTCGTAAATTAAATGGGCTTATGTATTTAAGGCACTTAGCACACTGCCTGGCAGACAGTGAGAATGTACCTTTAGCTACTAACATAAAGACACGCAAATTTGAACCCCAATAGAGAAGAGTGCCAAATTCCATTCAGTACAAAACATTTCTAGATTTCTCTCCTAAGTTGTGAGAGCTCAGAGCCTTATAATTGAGAAAGATAATTTTTACCAACTGTATTACCATGTGAAAACTTATAGACCTGAAGTCTATAATGTTCCAACTTGTCACTTCTTGTTAGAAGAATTTCGTGTCATCTGCAAACCTCATAATCTCATCACTCATTTTACTTTTCTTCTAGATAATTAAAACAAAAAATCTTAAATCATCTCAGTGCTAATTCCTAGGATCTGATTTTCAGTACTTACTGAAAAGCAATGATTTATCACTTCCTTTTATTCAATAGATAGACAAAAAATCTTGGGAGTCAGTCCTACCAAGGAATGTCCCCAACTTGTGGCCCTTCTGAGGAAATGCATAGGTTCAGAAAGCGATTCCAAATTCATTTCTGCTCCATCATTCTCACAAGCCTGAGCTTCTTACAGATAACAGGAGACCTCAACATAATGACAATAGACTTCAGCCCCCTTGAGCGGTTAAGGAGCTTATAAGCAACTCCAAGAACTTGAATTGTGTACAAGACATTCTATGCTCTAGAAAGCACCAGTACAATAGAACACAGTTGGAAAACAGTTATAGAAACCACAAATGAAAAAATAACATGTTATGAATTAACTATATGAATGCCAAACGAATGCAGAATAAAAGGCCAACAGAAAATAAGAACTGTAAAGAAGGATTAGGCTCCAGTGTTTCAGTTCTGCAGAGTACATGTAGGGACCCTGAATGCTTCCTATTTTTCTTGGTGGAGACACCAATTTAAGCTAGCTTAATCCAAAAGAGACAATTTATTGAAATGATATAAATGCCTTGTGGAACAAAAGGCCTCTTACAGGGCTGAAATAAAGAACTGGAAAGTTTTCAAAATCTCAAAATGTGTTTGCTCTCTCAGTCTACCTCCCTTCTCTCTTTCAAAACTTATTATGTTTCTCTCCATGACTACCTGCTTTCTCTGCTTCTCAATATGCAGAAGCTTCTCAATATGCCCAGAGCTTCCTAGATTTTATCATCTCACCCCCAGCCACTGCGGAGACTAACACTGCTGCCTCTGAAGCCAAAATTCAGACTCCTATAATAAAGAATTTAATTGGTCCACTTGGGTTAGATCCCTTTTGTTTCCCTTGCCTGATTCTCCCAATGAACTGTAGCCCAACCAAACATGGGTACCCCAGGGGAGGAGGCAGGTGCTTAGAGGGGGTGAATTCTGAGGGATTAGAGTCATTGTAAACTGTACAATTATTCAAAGGCTATTTTCCCATCCTTACCCCAGACCCACAGAACTCTATTTTCTTCCACCTCTTTTTCCCATAAGCTCTCTAAGTGCCACATCATGCGGTAGAAAGATGACATTTTTCAAGTCCTAGTTAGGATTTTCACAGCTCCTTCTTCCAAACTCTTAGCTGTAGTCTACCCATATCATAGAAGGGTTTATCATACCGCAAGCCTCTTGCCTCAATTTAGGCACTGAAGATGACTGGCATTATTTCCCTTCCCTCCAGCTTGTAAAGGAAGTTTCAGGTGAAAAGTGGCAGGAATTATGCCAGCCACTGAGTATATGAAAGGAATAAAACATGGTCGCTCCTCTTCGTTAGTAGAAAGGGATACAAAAAGAACAAAACATTCCAAAACACCATGAGAAGCACAACCATTGTGGGAAATGTGACAGCACAAAGCAGGGGACCACAAACTCAGGGTAATACTTAAAAAAAAAGATCCATTATCCATAGAAAGCATCAAAGGGAAAGCAGCAATTGCTATTGTATGGATAAAATATTAGAAAGTTTAAGGAAGCAAAATTAAAAGTAATTAAATAAAATGTGACTTGTGACTGCAAGATTGGATTTTCTCCCTGCACATTAAAGAACTCCGTGGAAAAGAAAACAATTAAGACAGCACATAAGTGTTAGTATTCTTTCCAAGTTTAAATTGATAGATGATTTTTAGTTCATTTAATAAAGAAATTCAATAATATATATTTTAAATGAGTTAAGTGTAAATTAACCAGAAATATTTGTGCTTGGCAATAATTTTGTTCATACATTAATTTATTTTTGTCAGGGTGTCGCTAATTTCTACAAGATGTCCTACTCCACACATGACGTTCTTGCATTACCAGCAGATTCTTGGCTAATGGCATCATAATTTCCAAAGGATATTCCAGAAGACAAACACATAGTAGTGATATTATCATAACAGGCTCCAGCCGTCACTCAACAAGACCATCCTGGTACCTCCACCCTTTCATTCAGAACATAGCTTCTGGAAGGAATTAAACATTAGTGATGAGGCTGAGGAAGTAATTGGAATAAATTGCAAAAAAAAACTAATCTATGTTTCTTGGAATCACCATTTTTCCTTTGTAGATTTAGCATAAATCTTGATTTTTTTATATTATCTTTACTTTTATGTTGTCTTGGGTGAGACTCATTACCATCTTTCCTTTTGAGTCATGTGGAGTGACAACTAATGGGAATGATGACAACATGGAATTGAGTCATACAGTCAAGAGGGAAAGAAAAGCTGCTTCAGCTGATTATCATTTCTCCAGATGCCACTGCAGAGTTAAAGTTGCAGTAGTGATAAATTACAAGCGCAGGTCCTTTCCTAACAGCAACAGTAAAGTTGAATAGAGAAAATCAATGGACAGCAATGTACCAAGAGTTTATTGTGTGTGATACAGAGTGAGGGTGGCAGAGGATTACAAAATGTCTTCAAGGAAACAAGTTCCGAAGAGATGCCATAGACATATGAAAATTTAAGAAGCAAAACCTTGGTTAGGTTCACCAGCTGATAGTAAAGAAAGAGTTTATAAAAGGACAAAAGAGATTTAAATTAGGATAATACGTGAGTTACAAATTATTTGCTAGCATAGTCTCATTTAATCTTGGCAACCAATCTGTGAAACTGGTATGTTAAATCTATTATATATATGGGGATTTAATGTCTCAGCACGTTCAAATGTGACTTTCTCACAATCACAGTAATGAGGCAGCCTCCCTGATATTTTAGCTCTTACAAGGTTGCCCAGTTACGGTACTATGTTTAGTGAGAGCTATGATGCTGAATGCCAGGTAAGGCCATGGTGATATGACTTCGCTCTGTGTCCCCACCCAGATCTCACCTTGAACTGTAATAATCCCCACATGTCAAGAGCGGGACCAGATCATGGGGATAGCTTTCCCTATGCTGTTCTCATGATACTCAGTGAGTCTCAGAAGATCTGATGGTTTTATAAGCATCTGGCATTTCCCCTATTTGCACTCATTCTCTCTCTTGCCACCCTGTGAAGAGGTGCCTTCTGCCATGATTGTAACTTTCCTGAGGCCTTCCCAGCTATGCAGAACTGTGAGTCAGTTAAACCTATTTTCTTTATAAATTTCCCAGTCTTAGGAAGTTCTTTATATCAGCATGAGAACAGACTAATACACATGGGTTGGTGTGATCTCCCTAAAAGTGTATGGCATTAGTACAGTCAAGCAAATGCAGAAAAGGCAGATCTCCATACAAAAGCCAATAACTTTGGCTCTGGGCATGCAGGAGAAGGAACTTTTATTTATCTAGGCCTCACTATCTAGATCATCTCTTTCAATAATGATGGAGACTCCTGTTTATTGGTGTAGAACATGGCCACAACAAAGTAGCTGGGCAGGAGATCAGATGGGACAGAGTTAACCAGCCCCAGGGGGGCAAAGAACATTTTGTAAGCTTACCATATCAATTTCATGTTATTTTTGGGATTATTGTTTTGTTGTTTTGTTTTTATTTTCTTTTTCACCCTCTGCTAACCCAAAACTTCAACATCTCATCTAAATGTGCTGCAAAAAGTAAATAAACCCCATTAAAAGTAGGCAGAAGACATGAGCAGACACTTCTCAAAAAAAGGCATATAAGTGGTCAATAAACATGAAAAAATGCTCCACATCACTAATCATCAAAGAAATGTAAATCAAAAACACAACGAGATACTAACTCACACCAATGAGAATAGTTTTTACTAAAAAGTAAAAAAAAACAGACAGTTGCTGGTGAGGCTGCAGAGAAAGGGGGACAGTTATACATTGTTGGTGGGAATGTAAATGAGTTCAGCCACTGTGTGAAGTAGTTTGGAAAATTCTCAAATAATTTAAAATGAAGTGATATTCAACCCAGCAATACCATTAGTTGGTACATACACAAAAGAAAATTAACTGTTCTACCAAAAAGACACACGCACTCATATGTTCATCACCACATTAGTCACAATAGCAAACACATGGAATCAACCTAAGTGCCAATGAATGGTGGATTGGGTAAAGAAAATGTGATATACATACATCATAGAATACTACACAGCCATAAAAAGAATGAAATCACATCCTTTGCAGAAACATGGATACAACTGGAGGCCATTATCCTAAGCAAATTAACACAGGAACAGAAAATCAAATACTGCATGTTCTCACTTATAAGTGGGGACTAAATATTGAGTACTCATGGACATAAAGATGGTAAAGATGAGAATGATAGACACTGGAGACTAATAGAGGTGGGGGGGAGAAAGGGGGGTAAGAACTGAAAAATTACTTAATTGGGTACTATTCTCAGTACCTGGGTGACAGGATCAATCACACCCCAAACCTCAACATCATGCAATATACCCAGGTAGTAAACCTGCACAGGTACCTCCTGAATCTAAGATAAAAGTTGACTTTATAAAAGGTATTTTATATATGTATAAATAAATAAATGTATTGTTTCTATCTTAGTGGAGACATGGAGAACAAAAAGGAGTCATGTATCCACATTTGTGCGCTTGAAACCTTCATAGTTGTAGCATCTTTGGTGAAGGTGAATCTTAGCCAGATCTAGCTAATTATTTCTAAAGTGGAAATATCTCTCTGTTAATAATTGTGGAGTGTTTCAGGTGTAAACTAAAAGTAAAAATCCTAAGCCCCAAACACTGAATGGACTCCCTCTTGGTCAAGGGAACCCTGGAGAAACCTTAAAAATGGAGTTCCCAGCCATAATAGGAATGGAAGGTCAGACATGCCTTGTTATATACACCCTCCCTTTTGCAGTTTCGACACAGCAACTGATCAGCATTACTGTTAAAATACGGTTAAGATCATAAGACTGATGGAACAGACTCTTTGCGGCAGTAAGATACCAAATTATAATCAAGTCCTAAGGCCATGATAGGCAAGAGTTGAGTTACACACCCTCACAGGTCACTTTGACCCACTATATTGTCTTGCTCTCACAACCTGACTCTGGCATAGCATCGCATGATGAATAGCGGACAACTTATCTTAATTACCGTATGTTAAAATTAAACTTAAACATTCTTTTCTACTGATTGCAAGTTTTTAGACAAAGCTTTATTCCTTTAACCAATCACAAATTGAGGAAACTCTGAACCCACCTACGATCTGTAAACCCCTGTTTCAAGATATCCTGCCTTTCTGGGCCAAACCAATGTATGATCTTCATATATTGGATGGTGATTTTTCCCTGCAACTCTGCTGTACTGAAATGTATGCGACAGTTACAATCTGACTGCTTGCGGACTACTTAGTCAAGGATTCTTGGGTTTATGTTTTCCCTGAGGTACAGTCACCCATATTGGCTCAGAATAAACCTGCTTAAAATATTTTTAGAGTTTGTTTTTTTTCCCTTGTCACAGATAATCTGACAACTAAAAGAAAACAGTTGTTTCCCTACTGTCTGATACATTGGCAAATAACAAAGTGGGGGTCTCCATCCTCAGTCTTTGTCTTTTAAAACTGCTGCTCTTACTACTGCCATACCCAACTGCACACAGAAGAACAACACGTAACAGCACTTTTCATGAGGTAGGGACGTAGCTAATTCGTTACCGCCCTTCAAGAAAGGCACCAAAGAATTGTTGACTTATGGAAAAAATCCATTTGGATGTAACCAACTGGAATGCCATGACTCCACAGACACCCGAGAAGGGGAGTTTCAGGGTGGCAGTTCTCAAAAGTGTCAACTGCTGAATTTATTCATGGCTTCTTTTTTTCAAAAAGAAAGCACCTTTTGCTTTTAAGTCTCTCTTATATCTGTCATTCCCATCTCCTCCATTAGCAGATGCTGGAGTTACACACTTCCATCCCACCCCCACCATCACATCCATTGTTCACTGCTATACAGTGTGAATATAAACAGACATTCCATAATTCACCCATATACATCAAGACGTTTTATTTCACGACCACATCTGTATGCCTTTAATGATTGCTAACGAAGAGATACTAGAGTAATCTTCTGCATCCTCAGTATTTTTGAGAAGCCTTGCAACGTCTGTTTCTGAAGGGGGATAACCTCTAAAGAAAAAAAAAAGCTTAGGGTGAAGATAAACATTTGTCTCCATTAGTAGATCACTGAAAACTAAATTTCAAATGTGTTAGTGTTATAATTGCTGAGCAGCTCTTCAGCAAATGTGACAAGAACGACACATTACACAGTTTAAAACCAATGGATAACATACAATTTTGGAACATTTATGCAAGACATCACCTCACATTAGCAGAAACATTTGAGGTTGAGGCTTGGGCGGAGCAAGATGGCCGAATAGGAACAGCTCCAGTCTCCAACTCCCAGCGCGAGCGACACAGAAGACCGGTGATTTCGGCATTTTCAACTGAGGTACTGGGTTCATCTCACTGGGGAGTGCCGGACGATCGGTGCTGGTCAGCTGCTGCAGCCCGACCAGCGAGAGCTGAAGCAGGGCGAGGCATTGCCTCACCTGGGAAGCGCAAGGGGGAAGAGAATCCCTTTTCCTAGCCAGGGGAACTGAGACACACAACACCTGGAAAATTGGGTAACTCCCACCCCAATACTGCGCTTTAAGCAAACAGGCACACCAGGAGATCATATCCCACACCTGGCCGGGAGGGTCCCACGCCCACGGAGCCTCCCTCATTGCTAGCACAGCAGTCTGTGATCTACCCGCAAGGCAGTAGCCAGGCTGGGGGAGGGGCGCCCGCCATTGCTGAGGCTTAAGTAGGTAAACAAAGCTGCTGGGAAGCTCGAACTGGGTGGAGCTCACAGCAGCTCAAGGAAACCTGCCTGTCTCTGTAGACTCCACCTCTGGGGACAGGGCACAGTAAACAATAAACGCAGCAGAAGCCTCTGCAGACGCAAAGGACTCTGTCTGACAGCTTTGAAGAGAGCAGTGGATCTCCCAACACGGAGGTTGAGATCTGAGAAGGGACAGACTCCCTGCTCAAGTGGGTCCCTGACCCCTGAGTAGCCTAACTGGGAGACATCCCCCACTAGGGGCAGTCTGACACCCCACACCTCACAGGGTGGAGTACACCCCTGAGAGGAAGCTTCCAAAGCAAGAATCAGACAGGTACACTCGCTGTTCAGAAATATTCTATCTTCTGCAGCCTCTGCTGCTGATACCCAGGCAAACAGGGTCTGGAGTGGACCTCAAGCAATCTCCAGCAGATCTACAGCTGAGGGTCCTGACTGTTAGAAGGAAAACTATCAAACAGGAAGGACACCTACACCAAAACCCCATCAGTACATCACCATCATCAAAGACCAGAGGCAGATAAAACCACAAAGATGGGGAAAAAGCAGGGCAGAAAAGCTGGAAATTCAAAAAATAAGAGTGCATCTCCCCCAGCAAAGGAGCACAGCTCATGACCAGCAACGGATCAAAGCTGGACGGAGAATGACTTTGACGAGATGAGAGAAGAAGGCTTCAGTCCATCAAATTTCTCAGAGCTAAAGGAGGAATTACGTACCCAGCGCAAAGAAACTAAAAATCTTGAAAAAAAAGTGGAAGAATTGATGGCTAGAGTAATTAATGCAGAGAAGGTCATAAACAAAATGAAAGAGATGAAAACCATGACACGAGAAATACGTGACAAATGCACAAGCTTCAGTAACTGACTCGATCAACTGGAAGAAAGAGTATCAGCGATTGAGGATCAAATGAATGAAATGAAGCGAGAAGAGAAACCAAAAGAAAAAAGAAGAAAAAGAAATGAACAAAGCCTGCAAGAAGTATGGGATTATGTAAAAAGACCAAATCTACGTCTGATTGGGGTGCCTGAAAGTGAGGGGGAAAATGGAACCAAGTTGGAAAACACTCTTCAGGATATCATCCAGGAGAACTTCCCCAACCTAGTAGGGCAGGCCAACATTCAAATCCAGGAAATACAGAGAACGCCACAAAGATACTCCTCGAGAAGAGCAACTCCAAGACACATAATTGCCAGATTCACCAAAGTTGAAATGAAGGAAAAAATCTTAAGGGCAGCCAGAGAGAAAGGTCGGGTTACCCACAAAGGGAAGCCCATCAGACTCACAGCAGATCTCTCGGCAGAAACTCTACAAGCCAGAAGAGAGTGGGGGCCAATATTCAACATTCTTAAAGAAAAGAATTTTAAACCCAGAATTTCATATCCAGCCAAACTAAGTTTCATAAGTGAAGGAGAAATAAAATCCTTTACAGATAAGCAAATGCTTAGAGATTTTGTCACCACTAGGCCTGCCTTACAAGAGACCCTGAAGGAAGCACTCAACATGGAAAGGAACAACAGGTACCAGCCATTGCAAAAACATGCCAAAATGTAAAGACCATCGAGGCTAGGAAGAAACTGCATCAACTAACGAGCAAAATAACCAGTTAATATCATAATGGCAGGATCAAGTTCACACATAACAATCTTAACCTTAAATGTAAATGGACTAAATGCTCCAATTAAAAGACACAGACTGGCAAACTGGATAAAGAGTCAAGACCCATCAGTCTGCTGTATTCAGGAGACCCATCTCACACACAGAGACATACATAGGCTCAAAATAAAGGGATGGAGGAAGATTTACCAAGCAAATGGAGAACAAAAAAAAGCGGGGGTTGCAATACTAGTCTCTGATAAAACAGACTTTAAACCATCAAAGATCAAAAGAGACAAAGAAGGCCATTACATAATGGTAAAGGGATCAATTCAACAGGAAGAGCTAACTATGCTAAATATATATGCACCCAATACAGGAGCACCCAGATTCATAAAGCAAGTCCTTAGAGACTTACAAAGAGACTTAGACTCCCATACAATAATAATGGGAGACTTCAACACTCCATTGTCAACATTAGACAGATCAACGAGACAGAAAGTTAACAAGGATATCCAGGAATTGAACTCATCTCTGCAGCAAGCAGACCTAATAGACATCTATAGAACTCTCCACCCCAAATCAACAGAATATACATTCTTCTCAGCACCACATCGTACTTACTCCAATATTGACCACGTAATTGGAAGTAAATCACTCCTCAGCAAATGTACAAGAACAGAAATTATAACAAACTGTCTCTCAGACCACAGTGCAATCAAACTAGAACTCAGGACTAAGAAACTCAATCAAAACCGCTCAACTACATGGAAACTGAACAACCTGCTCCTGAATGACTATTGGGTACATAACGAAATGAAGGCAGAAATAAAGATGTTCTTTGAAACCAATGAGAACAAAGATACAACATACCAGAATCTCTGGGACACATTTAAAGCAGTGTGTAGAGGGAAATTTATAGCACTAAATGCCCACAAGAGAAAGCAGGAAAGATCTAAAATTGACACTCTAACATCGCAATTAAAGGAACTAGAGAAGCAAGAGCAAACACATTTGAAAGCTAGCAGAAGGCAAGAAATAACTAAGATCAGAGCAGAACTGAAGGAGATAGAGACACAAAAAACCCTCCAAAAAATCAATGAATCCAGGAGTTGGTTTTTTGAAAAGATCAACAAAATTGACAGACCACTAGCAAGACTAATAAAGAAGAAAAGAGAGAAGAATCAAATCGACGCAATTAAAAATGATAAAGGGGATATCACCACCGACCCCACAGAAATACAAACTACCATCAGAGAATACTATAAACACCTCTACGCCAATAAACTGGAAAATCTAGAAGAAATGGATAATTTCCTGGACACTTACACTCTTCCAAGACTAAACCAGGAAGAAGTTGAATCCCTGAATAGACCAATAGCAGGGTCTGAAATTGAGGCAATAATTAATAGCCTACCAACCAAAAAAAGTCCAGGACCAGATGGATTCACAGCTGAATTCTACCAGAGGTACAAGGAGGAGTTGGTACCATTCCTTCTGAAACTATTCCAATCAATAGAAAAAGAGGGAATCCTCCCTAACTCATTTTATGAGGCCAACATCATCCTGATACCAAAGCCTGGCAGAGACACAACAAAAAAAGAGAATTTTAGACCAATATCCCTGATGAACATCAATGCAAAAATCCTCAATAAAATACTGGCAAACCGGATTCAGCAACACATCAAAAAGCTTATCCACCATGATCAAGTGGGCTTCATCCCTGGGATGCAAGGCTGGTTCAACATTCGCAAATCAATAAACATAATCCAGCATATAAACAGAACCAAAGACAAGAACCACATGATTATCTCAATAGATGCAGAAAAGGCTTTTGACAAAATTCAACAGCCCTTCATGCTAAAAATGCCCAATAAATTCGGTATTGATGGAACATACCTCAAAATAATAAGAGCTATTTATGACAAACCCACAGCCAATATCATACTGAATGGGAAAAAACTGGAAAAATTCCCTTTGAAAACTGGCACAAGACAAGGATGCCCTCTCTCACCACTCCTATTCAACATAGTGTTGGAAGTTCTGGCTAGGGCAATTAGGCAAGAGAAAGAAATCAAGGGTATTCAGTTAGGAAAAGAAGAAGTCAAATTGTCCCTGTTTGCAGATGACATGATTGTATATTTAGAAAACCCCATTGTCTCAGCCCAAAATCTCCTTAAGCTGATAAGCAACTTCAGCAAAGTCTCAGGATACAAAATTAATGTGCAAAAATCACAAGCATTCTTATACACCAGTAACAGACAAACAGAGAGCCAAATCAGGAATGAACTTCCATTCACAATTGCTTCAAAGAGAATAAAATACCTAGGAATCCAACTTACAAGGGATGTAAAGGACCTCTTCAAGGAGAACGACAAACCACTGCTCAGTGAAATAAAATAGGACACAAACAAATGGAAAAACATACGCTGCTCATGGATAGGAAGAATCAATATCGTGAAAATGGCCATACTGCCCAAGGTAATTTATAGATTCAATGCCATCCCCATCAAGCTACCAATGAGTTTCTTCACAGAATTGGAAAAAACTGCTTTAAAGTTCATATGGAACCAAAAAAGAGCCCGCATCTCCAAGACAATCCTAAGTCAAAAGAACAAAGCTGGAGGCATCACGCTACCTGACTTCAAACTATACTACAAGGCTACAGTAACCAAAACAGCATGGTACTGGTACCAAAACAGAGATATAGACCAATGGAACAGAACCGAGTCCTCAGAAATAATACCACACATCTACAGCCATCTGATCTTTGACAAACCTGAGAGAAACAAGAAATGGGGAAAGGATTCCCTATTTAATAAATGGTGCTGGGAAAATTGGCTAGCCATAAGTAGAAAGCTGAAACTGGATCCTTTCCTTACTCCTTATACGAAAATTAATTCAAGATGGATTAGAGACTTAAATGTTAGACCTAATACCATAAAAATCTTAGAGGAAAACCTAGGTAGTACCATTCAGGACATAGGCATGGGCAAAGACTTCATGTCTAAAACACCAAAAGCAACGGCAGCAAAAGCCAAAATTGACAAATGGGATCTCATTAAACTAAAGAGCTTCTGCACAGCAAAAGAAACTACCATCAGAGTGAACAGGCAACCTACAGAATGGGAGAAAATTTTTGCAATCTACTTATCTGACAAAGGGCTAATATCCAGAACCTACAAAGAACTCAAACAAATTTACAAGAAAAAAACAAACAACCCCATCAAAAAGTGGGAAAAGGATATGAACAGACATTTCTCAAAAGAAGACATTCATACAGCCAACAGACACATGAAAAAATGCTCATCATCACTGGCCATCAGAGAAATGCAAATCAAAACCACAATGAGATACCATCTCACACCAGTTAGAATGGCAATCATTAAAAAGTCAGGAAACAACAGGTGCTGGAGAGGATGTGGAGAAATAGGAACGCTTTTACACTGTTGGTGGGATTGTAAACTAGTTCAACCATTATGGGAAACAGTATGGCGATTCCTCAAGGATCTAGAACTAGATGTACCATATGACCCAGCCATCCCATTACTGGGTATATACCCAAAGGATTATAAATTATGCTGCTATAAAGACACATGCACACGTATGTTTATTGCAGCACTATTCACAATAGCAAAGACTTGGAATCAACCCAAATGTCCATCAGTGACAGATTGGATTAAGAAAATGTGGCACATATACACCATGGAATACTATGCAGCCATAAAAAAGGATGAGTTTGTGTCCTTTGTAGGGACATGGATGCAGCTGGAAACCATCATTCTTAGCAAACTATCACAAGAACTGAAAACCAAACACCGCATGTTCTCACTCATAGGTGGGAACTGAACAATGAGATCACTTGGACTCAGGAAGGGAAACATCACACACCGGGGCCTATCATGGGGAGGGGGGAGGGGGGAGGGATTGCATTGGGAGTTATACCTGATGTAAATGACGAGTTGATGGGTGCAGCACACCAACATGGCACAAGTATACATATGTAACAAACCTGCACGTTATGCACATGTACCCTACAACTTAAAGTATAATAATAATAAATTAATTAAAAACACACACACACAAAAAAAGAATCTACAAAACAATAAGATAATAAGTGTGTTGTTGTTTTAAACTGCTGAGTTTGTTATAATTTGTTACTACAGCAATAAAAAACTAATACACTGTCAAAAAAAAAAAAAAAATTTGAGGTTGAACCTACATTAAGTACACTTGTAGACACTATAAAATTTCCTCAAAGCATTTGTTTCCCACAACTGATCTACAAGTAACTCTGTTTTGCTTCTCCAGATAAAGATCATATATATATATATATATATAAGCCAATCAAACAAACAAAAAAATAGAAGAAAAAGTGTTTTTAAAGCAGCATTGAGATTGCACAATTACAAGATTACTTTTTCTTTTGGCTCATGAACTGATTCTGAGAGTAATTACAAGAAAGAAGAAACTAAAATACCTTGAGCAAAGGAAGCAAGCGTCAACAGAGTGTCCAATTTTCCAAGATTTTCACAATTACAACACCAGCTTTTCTTTATAGGTGCTAAAGTATCTTTTTAAAAATTGATCCTGGTCGGGTGCGATGGCTCACGTCTGTAATTGCAGCATTTTGGGAGGCCGAGGCGGGTGGATCACGAGGTCAGGAGATTGAGACCATCTTGGCTAACACGGCGAAACTCCTACTCTACTAAAAAATAGAAAACAATAGCCGGGCGTGGCGGCGGGCGCCTGTAGTCCCAGCTACTCGGGAGGCTGAGGCAGGAGAATGGCGTGAACCCGGGAGGCGGAGCTTGCAGTGAGGGGAGATCGCGCCACTGCACTCCAGCCCGGGCAACAGAGCCAGACTCCGCTTCAAAAAAAAAAAAATTGATCTTGCTACTTAAAAGTTATAATACCCATCATTCAGACAAAATGCACTCAAATACATTTTCAACAATACTAGATACCAACTTTATTGGCTTCAGAACACTATGATTTTAAAAAATATACCAGAATGTTGCCAGTGCCTACCTCAGGGTGGGGAGTGGAGTGAGATTATTGTAATTTTTGTTTTCTTTGGTGTTTTCTGCCTTCTCCAAATTTTCTAAAAATATATTCTCCAAATTTTCTAAAAATATATTCTACATTGAGAATATATTTTTATAATCAGAAAAAAAATAAAAATTGCAAAATAAGCTTACTCACATTGTGCTCTGGGGGAATTAAGCAGTACTATTCTTCCTTTCTGAAAAAAAAAAATCTTTTCAGAAGGAAGACATAAGGTTTATATAAGAATTATATAACCAAACTTTGTTTAACCCCATTGAAAGAATTCTCTTTGAATGACTTTTATGATCCAAAGTATTAATTCAGCACATTTCAATTTTCTCTGCTCTGGGTAGCATGTTAATTTCTTCTCGTTGACTCTCAAGGAGTTCCGTGCATGGGTAAGTTACCCAGGGAGGGTAACTAAGACCTGGTGCTGCAGGCAGTCAGCATCTTCTTTCATGGTTCTCTTCATTGTTTGCATAGCACAGAATTCTTTTTGGCCAGAAAAGCATTTGCTTATTAAATTTTCCTTGAAATGTTCATGTGTTTAAATTAAGGAGGATTTCATTCAGGGAAAAACACATGCAGCAGGTTTTCATAACACAAAGCATTTGAAAAAATAGAAAAGTTTTACTCATCATATTTGCTTCTCACATTCAAAGTAAACTTGTCCCACTTGGGACCTGGGCAAACCTCTTCTCCTTTTTAAAGTTTCTTTTAAAATTGGTATTCATTAAAAATGACTACATGCAATGTAATAAAAAAAAATGAAACTCTTAAATTGCCGTTGGGATTTTCCTCTTTGTTTATTTTGACATTGACTCTCCTGGTTCAGGTAACAGTATAAAACAATGATGATGATTGAAAGTTAAAAGTTAGATTATTTTAGTTCTCATAATTTTCCCCCAGCTCCATGAGGAACAATTAAGAAATTAATGAGCACTATTTCTCTGAATATGTTATGCTATATTTTGCCCTCTAAAATCTGTTGTATTATCAGCATGATAATACTAGACATGAAAATCTGAGTATGCCAGTGGATATTACTTCAATAATTAAGCAAAAATAAAACAAAAATTGTCCCCATGTTGGTCTTGGTTAGACAACAGCTGCTGAGCTTCACTTTGCTATGTATTTTGAGGACAAGTCACCTTCATTTTATTTCTGTTGTGTACACGAATATTGACATCCATGCAAACAGTAAGCGTGAAATGGTACCCATTAAGAAAATAATGGCAGCCAAGGGCACCTTCCATAATGCACACATTTCAAGTTCACCTCACTTTTCTAGATTCCTGCTCACAGATATTATTACCTAAGTGTAAATATCCATACGCTAAAAAATAAAGAGAACATAAGAGATATGTTCACTGTGGTACCATTTCTTTATGAACATATTAATAAAAGGTAAGAAGACAGAATTCCTAGAAATCATTCCTGTGGCTTAGTAGGAATGCTCAAGGTTCTGATGGGGTGATTTTTGGAAATTAACAGCATTTTTAATCTCAGAAACAATTTCCTAGTCACTAAAGGAAAAAGGGCCAAAAGATGTACCCAAGCTACCTGTTAGGAGCCTTGTACTTCTCTCAGTGAACTATAATCACACCGATAGCAACAGGAGGCAGCCAAATGCCTAGGCAGATAGGGACGCGTCCCAAGTGAATCCCCCTCACCCAGCCCAAGAGAGTTTAAAGCCTGAAAGCCAAGCTACAAGTTAAATCCTCAGACGGGATTGAGAACTTGTCTTCCTGTTTGGTGCAGTTTACTCTGATTGGTCCCCACCCTTCACCTGTTTTATATATAACTACCCGTTCCTAATTTGTTTTCTATACTGTCATGCCCACCTTTGAGTGGTGTCTTCCCTTTAACCTTTTTTGCATCCTCACAAACAAATCAGCATGCATTCCCCCTTCTGAGTCCATAAAAGACTTTGACCGAGCCACATGGGAAAACTTGCCCACCTTCCGGGAGGAGGACCAACCTCGCGTCCCCTCTCTGCTGAAAGCTATTTTCATTGCTCAATAAAAATTCTTCTTTGCCCTCCTCACCCTTCAATACCACCAAACATGGTTACAAGCTATAACACAGGCAAGCTGGGGCATGCCAGTGTGGTCAAGTGAGGCCCAGGCAGGGTGGCACCAGCCAGGGTCTCCAGCTTGCAAAGTAACCAAGAAGAAAAGTACTACATCAGCATCAACCGCAGAAATGCCTTGTTCGAGGAATCTAGTAGAAGGAGTCTATCCGTTGGCTTCCAGGCCAACATAGAAACATAAAACTGCTGAACACGCCACTGAAGAAGCTGCCCATTAGGACGTAAGTTCAAACCAATTTGTTTACGAAGGGATTGTCAAAAAGTATGTTAACAATCTAAGATTTTGTAACACACCCCCGACTCCCTTCATCTATCCGTTCCCCTTTAAAGGAATCCTTTTCTTTGGAGTTATGGAGACATATTCCAGACAGATGATGTTATACGTAAACACACTGGAGGTAACTGAATAGCAAGGTATCAGGGGATACAAAGCTGCTGCAGTTTCACAACACATATTGAAAACAGAAATTTTATGTTCCTTTTTTTCTGAGTCTTTATAAGGAGATTCAAAATAATGCTTTCAGTTCATATATTTTTTGAAAGTTTATCATTATAATGCTACCACTTTGTGGGCATAACGAAAAGGAAAAATATGTACATGCATTCATAAGTCTCTTGGTTCCTCAGATAAGTTTCCCTTATTGTACATTAAGGGAAAAAAGCAGAAAGAATATATCCAGAAGTATGTAAAAATGTTTAAGTAATTTATAATTGAATAGTAGTACAGTAATCACATTATTGAGAAGGTCTAAAATGTTAAGAATTTGCTTTTGATTTCCCTGGATAGGACTACTATGTTAGGAAATTGCATCCAAAAGATGTGGGGATTGGATTGTATGAATTTACTCTGCAATTTAGAGGTTATCTCTACTTTATATATTCTAATAAAAATTGATAATGTTTTGGTTTGTTTTAGTTTGCTAAACAGGCTGTTGAAACCACTCTATTCAGTCACACTAAAGTCACATCTCCAAGAAACACTTTTAATTACACTTAATAGGGATTGTGTACCAGTTATTTGCAACAGTTTCTCACTTGCTATCAACCAGATCTTGACTTTTCATTCACATTTTAATGTTATTTTCTGTTCATTTAAATTTCAAAAAATTGATGTGAACAAATATAAAAATTATGAAAGCAACCAGACTTTCTTTCTCCTGGACCAATTGGTAATTGGTTTGGCCCGGGTCACAGTTATTCTACAACCAATACGCACCAATTGCCTACAATAGACCAGGCCCTGTGCTAGGTACTGAGGAAATAACGGTGTGAACAAGAATATTATCTCTGGTCTACCTGTGATCTGACAGGAATAACTGCTATTGAACCAATAAAAACCAGGAATAGTGGGTCCTATGAAGAAATGTATAATACTACGGAATCTCACGAGGGAGAGTTAATCTTCAATAGAATTTTAGGAAACACTCTCTGGGGGAAATTATGTTGAGAACTAATATCAATTGTCCTCCAAAATTGGTTTTCTCCATATTCCAGGAATAGAATTTTACCTGGTTATATAGAGACTCAGCATAAAGACTCCCTGCTTTCTTTGCAGCTAAATAAAGTCAAATAACCAATTTCTGACAAATGAAATATGAGTAGAAACATGTGTGGAACTTCTGAATTGTGCCCTTTGAGAAAACATGCATGATTTTGCCTTTCCTTTCTTCACTTTCTGCTGTCGAGAATACAATCATGGTGACAGGACATCCTGGACAATAAGAGTAAAAGAAACTATGGTGATAGAGAGTAGTTAAAAAAAAGAATATGGTCTCTAATGATATTCAGAGCATAGCAGCCATACCAACTTAAAGAGAAATGAAATACAGTCTTGTTTACTACCAGTTTTGTTCTTGTTGTTGTTCTCTGCTACACACAATTCAACATATATCTTAACATTGTCTTGAGGGGAGAGCCTAAGTAAACCAGAAGAGGAGGAGGACAGCATTCCAGATAAAAAGATAATTTTGCAAAACCCATTAAAGGACATTAAACTTGTATGTGACTAGTTTGAAAGTAGGGGTAGATTTGTCAAGACGAAGCTGCAGAGGGAGTACAGTAGATTGTTCCAGTAAAGGCCCCTGATTGGTTCACACCTCTGCTATACACAGTTTGACCATGTGACTTGCACTGGTCAATAGGAAAATACCACACACAGTGTTAACAAGGCCTTGACAAGTCACTCTCATCTCCTCTTTTGAACCCTGAAACCACCACACGTGAACATGCCTGGGCTAGCCTACTGGAGGATGAGAGATCATGTGGAACTGAAATGTGCTGTTCCAGCTTAGTGCTGTTCGACCATCCAGCCTTCAATAGCCAGACACAGAAGTGACGTTTTCTTGGACTATCCAGCCATAGAAAAGCTGCCAGGTAACCTCAGAGACCTGCCAAGACAGCCCAGATAAGAAATGCCTAGCTGACCTACAGAATTAAAAGTAAATACATTGTTGTTTTAAATTGTTAAATTTTGGGATGGTTTGTTACATAGCAAAAGCTAACTGATACAAATAGAGCACAAACTATATGGGATCCTATAGTTATGATTAATTCATCCCATGTTTATTAGCACCAACTTTTTACCAGATACTGTGCTAAAATGGGCACTGGAGATGCAGCAGTGTACAAGACACAAGGTATCTGCCCTCATGGATCTTACCTGCCTATCAGTCATACTGAGCAATTTGATTTGTCATAAAGACCATAACAAACTACTAAAAGTCTTTAAAGGAAGAGGACAATGATTAGGTTTGCATTTTAAAGACTGTTTCAGTTAAAATATGGAAGATAGTTTGGAAAGGAGTAAGTGTGTATACCGAAAGACAAGTTAGGAGGCCAGTGCAATAGTCCCAAAAAGGGATGATTGAAACTTAGTGTAAGATGTTATCCATTTAGATAGAGAGTAGAAAGATTCATTAGCTAAGAGATAGACAGTATAAGATTTGGTAACTGATTAAAAATATGGAGTGGGCAAAAAGAATGATCAAGGATAACAGTTTTCTGGCTTGAGCAAGTTGCCAATAAATAATGGTGCTCTTTATTGAGGTATGAAACATTGAAAGTAGAGGTCTACATAAAGAAAATTCTTAATTTAAATCTCATGGTGTTAACTTTGAAGTGTTCATGAAATTATTAAAGTGGAGGTAATAAAAAGGCAGATATACGATTCTAGGGTTTCATGAGATACTTGGTCCATGTACATATTCAGAATTATTTGACATAGTAATGGAAATTAAAGATACGCTGAAGTTGGCAGGGAGCGGTAGCTCACACCTGTAATCCCAGCACTTTGAGAGGCTGAGGCAGGCAGATCACCTGAGGTCAGGAGTTCAAGACCAGCCTGGCCAACATGGCGAAACTCTGCCTCTGCTAAAAATACGAAAGTTAGCCAGGCTTGGTGGCATGTGCCTGTATTCCCAGGTACTCGGGAGGCTGAAACCAAAGAATCACTTGAACCCAGGAGGTGGAGGTTGCAATGAGACGAGATCATGCCACTGTACTCCAGGCTGGGTGACAGAGCAAGACTCCATCTCAACAAATAAATAAATAAATAAAAATAGAGACACACAGAAGTAGGTGAGATTGTCTAGACAGCGGAAAGTGTAAATGAGGAGAATGAATGACCTTGGGCAGGATTTGAAGGAATGACAACACTTAAAAGTTTAATAGAGAAGGAGAATCTAGCTAACAAGATTGAAAGCAAACAAGAAAAACAGAATCCTGGAGCATGTCCTGACATAAAAAAAAAAAAAAAAAAGGAGGAGGGGGGAAACAAGACTTTTAAAGAAGACTGGAAAATTTTATTGAGGCTACTGAGTGGTTAAGTAAGATAAGGACTGAAAAGTGTTATTTGGATATTGTAACTGGATATAGTTATAATTGGTGAGATTAGCAGGGACCATTTCAGTGTAGCACTGGAGCTGAAAATCAGAATGCAGTGGGTTAAGAAGACAGTGGAAAGTAGGTTAAAAGTGGTAATGTACAGAACTCTTTCAACAAGTCAGGCTGAGAAATGGAGGAGAAATATAAGAATATAGCTACACAGAGGGACATAGAGTCAAGAAATGGTTTAAATATTTACATACTTAAATGTTGATGAGAAGGATCCCATGAAGAGAAAGAGGTTGAAACTAGAGGTTAAAGTAGGGATGAGATTCAGGTGGAGGAAATGACCTCTTATAAGAAACAGAGCCCTTATTTGGTGACAGTAGTGCCATCTGAGTTTAGATTCAGAGGAGGAGGGTATCTGGGCTCATCTAGAGTTGGGGCTATCCGAGTAAATGCAGCTGACAAAGGGTCAAGGGCGCTAGAGTGTTAGCAAGACAGCAATTGAAATATGGATGCAAGAAATCGAATGTATGAAGGACAAGGACAGGAGGAGACTGGTATATCAGTAGAAAGAAGAGAGATCAATGGCCTAGAGAACCAAATGAGTTTGAAAGATAGACATGGCAGAAATAGTAAAGCAGGAAGCCTTGAAGTGTAGGAGGATGTGGCAGATATTAGCCTGGCCCCACATTGCCCGCCTCCTGGTGTTCAGGTTTTTGTGGGATCCTATTCCCTCCCCAGACCAGAGGCGATGATAAAGCACCATGTTATCTCAGTAATAAGTGGATGAGGTGAAGTGAAGGAAAGAGACAGTGGGAATGGGAAGAACAACTTAGAGAACCTATGACTTGCTTCTAAACAACTAGATACAGCAAAGGAGATGGAATATACACGATTATGTGCACATGATTACATTATGTAAGCCTGTAAAGGCTGTCTTTAGGGGAGACTCTCTCTCCCTTGCTGGCTTTGAAGAAGCAAGCTGCCATATTGTGCACTGGCCTATGTCACGGGCCATGTGACAAGCAACTGAAGATGCTCTCTGGACAGCAGCCAACAAGAAATGGAGGCTTTCGGTCCAACAGCCTGTAAGAGACTGAATGCTGCTAACAACAACATGAATCCTGAGGCATGTCTTGACATGAAAAAAAGGGAAAAGAATATTATTTTAAAAGAGTGGAGAAAGTTATTGAAGTTGCTGAGTGGTTAAGCAAGGCAAGGACTGAAAAGTGTTACTTGCATGTAGTAACCGTACATAGTAATCATTGGTGAACTTAGCAGGGACCATTTCAGTGGAACACTGGAGTTGAGAACCAGAATGGAATGGGTTGAGAAGCCAGTGGAAGGGGTTCCTTCCTCAGTCCAGCCTTCATTGAGGCTGACGCCCCAGCCAGCATCTTGGTAGCAGCATTAGGAGACCCTGAAGCCAAGCCTGTACCTCTAACTCATAGATACTGTGAGATAGTAAATGTGTTTTGTTTTAAGCTGCTGACTTTGTGATAATATGGTTACAAAGCATATATAGCCAATGCAGAGGATGTCTTCAGAGATAGGAATGTCAGACCAGAAGTGATGACAAGCACTGGGTTATGTCAGTAGTAGGTGGATGAGGTGAAGTGAAGGAAGGAAACAGTGAGAATGAGAACAACTTAGAGAATCATGTTTTGTTTGTGTTCCATAATGACTAAGAAGTTATATATGCAATGAACTTCAGACTTTGACAATGCATGATTAAACAAAAGGTATTATTGAGGGAACTGTTGGCAGTACACATAAGGAAGGATGTGGTATTTTACTGATAATCAAAAAATGAACACAGTAATAGGCTATCTGTGTCTAGGATAAAGCCATAATCACAGCCCACTCTTTTGGAAGCCCAATGTAGTTATTGAGCTTGGTCATTTGACATGTCTGTGTTTGTACATAGCTCTGTGACTTACCAACTATATGACTATGGGAAATTTTCTTCACTGAGTTTTTGTTTCTTGTGTATAAAATGTATATATTTAACGTAGGGTTGTTATGATGATTAAATGAGATAATAGATGCAGAACACTTGTCACTGCACCTGGCATAAAGACTTAAATATAACTCTTTCTACCAGCTTTTCACAGGAGAAACTCCTACTTCACACACACACACATAAATTGATCAAATGAATTCAAAGACTAGAAAATATCACATAAGAGGTCAAAGAAAGATCTTAGAAGAATCTATTTTTTAAAAATCATCCAGGTCAGGCATGGTGGCTCCTAAATCCTAGCACTTTGGGAGGCCGAGGCAGGTGGATTGCTTAAGGTTACGAGTTCAAGACCAGCCTGACCAACACGATGAAACCCCGTCTCTACTAAAAATACAAAAATTAGCCAGGTGTAGTGGCACATGCCTGTAATCTCAGCTACTCAGGAGGCTGAGGCGGGAGAATTGCTTGAACCCGGGAGGCGGAGGTTGCAGTGAGCAGAGATCACGCCACTGAAATACAGCCTGGGAGACAGAGCAAGACTCCAACTCAAACACACACACACATACACACACACACAAACACACACATATACACACAAACAAAAACCAAAAAACCTCATCCATCCATACAAGTAGAGTAACACAAAAGAAATTGAGAAATTAATTATGTCCCAGCAGGGAAGACGGAGGAAAAGCCCGATTTTAAAAGAAATGAGGTAAGACTTGATTACAAACTTATAGAACACAACACTAACTTTCAGAAATATGATCTGATTTTCCCCTGAGGAGATACTAAATCGGCATCCATACCTCACAAGAGCAACATACTTTTAATCCCTTCTTTTTTCTAACTGTGAGTGAAGACTTTATTTCAGAACTATGTTGTACTTCCAGATGTAGTGCTAGCTTTCAATTGGCCTCATATACAGTGCTTGTCACTTTTTCAAGATGAAAGTAAAGCTATTCTTCCTCAGGTGCTTATTAATCATTGTAAGGTATTGTTTAAAAGCAATAAACAATGCACACATGGTGATTAGCATAGGATTATTTTTCACAAGAAAATAAAGTCTGGCTCAATATGTTTTGGATTCACACTCACAAGGAAAACCCACCATGTAATTCTCCATCTCTTTATCAAGAAGAAAGAAAGATCACCTGTTTTAAAGTGCACACAATCCTGATATTTGTATTAATTTATACTTATAACTATCCAAAGAAATTTCAAGATCTAGGTATGTTTGAGAATATATTTCTTGGATATTTTAAGTAGAAAAATCACATTTTATGTAAGATAAAAAATCAAAGCACCAAAAGGTTAAATTTCATGGAACCTCTGGTCTTATGCAATACAAATAGGTCTTAAAGTATAAAAGCTTTCTCTTATATCCAACATTTATTCTAATTTTTTGCATATAAAAGTATCTGTAATGTGTACCAAATGCCCAGGTGTTTACAACTATTAATAAATGAAAATGTTTGTAGAACTTCATGCCTTTGGGCAGGACATAAAATTTAGACTACTTCCAACAAAAAACTGAAGAATTTCTTTATGAGTAAACCACATTTGGAAAATAAAACAATACATACAATTCACAAATTTTAGAAAAAGACAGAATTTGCAGTCATGCTCCATACCACACAAATAATTTTTAACTATGTCACATGCTATTAAATCAGATATTGTTGCCTTAGTTTCAATAATGTCTTTGGTCCAAAATTTGACATGACAAGTTTTTGTTTTAGTCTGTCAGAACATTTTTACAGAAATGTATCTGTCCCCTTCTAGACTGCATGACCAAAAACACTATTGCAAATACACATTTTAAACTAGGTTTAGACATTTTTATAACACAGCATTTTTCCAAGATAATTATTTATAAGATAAGGAATGCTTTAAATGGTTGACAATATTTAAATTATCATATATTTAGGTTTGATCTAACTATATATTTTTGAAAATATGAAATAAAGTTATCCTTCAAATTAAAAAAAAAAATGTTTTACCAGATAGTCTAGCTGCCTAAATTGTACACAATTTAGTATTGCTGAGGATTGGTTCTGTGTCTTGATTAAGGTAGCTTGTTTTGAATAAATGTCTTAGTATTTTTACACTATTCTTGAGCTAAAAACATCTAGAAACAGAGCATGTTTTCATTCAGTCATTAGCAAATATTCATTTGCATATTTTGTTTTAGTGGCTAAGTTGCCAAACATTTAGCTAAATGATACATACTAATTGAGGAGTTAAACTTTCCTACAAGGTGGTCTTGATATGAGTCAAAACCAGGAAATTAATGCTTAGTTTCCAAAACACCTAATGCACACAAAAGTAATTAATTCTATAGCTGTGTAGGCTTTCAATTCTGTGAATTTATAATGTCTTCTATATTTTATTAATTGTTTACATAGTTTAAGGTATTATACTTCCTTATAGTATTTACACAGGTTTGAGATACAAATAATTTAATTGATGTAATCATTAATTACTGAATCATCCCAGTTGTGATTGTTCTGTTTTATGAGGTAATTTCACGACGTAGACTGTTTTCCATTATTTTATAATTAAGTACCATTTCTGCACACCCTCTCATCCCATTAGCTCACCCTTGCAATTCCATGGAAGGAAAATGTATTAATAAATTTCACCACTTGCAGCTGATACAGGTATTACAGAAAATTGGCACTTACTAAAGAAATACTATACAAATAACAGTTTAAGCCATTACCACTAAATAAAGCTACTTTTTAAGTGAGTTTGATTTGACAAGATGCAATTCCAAGAGACATAACTTTCAGGCATCATAAGAAATCCACATGAGACTCCTGTTGCAGGCACCCAGGGATCTCCATCTCAATTCTGTCCTTATTACACTGACTCCAGTCAATGTTCAGAGAGCAAATCAGTGAATTGAGGTCCAGTGGGGTGTTAACAAAGTTATGGAGATTCAAAATACATATAGGATACAGGAAGAGGCTATGGAGATGGCAGTAGGTTACAGAGCCTGCAGCTGTAGACAGAGGTAGTGAATGCTGCAGATGGATTATTCCATCATGATTCGGACATGATAAAGTACCAATTATAGACATTTAGTAAATGTAGACGCCATCTGCTAAGTGCTGCTTCTCCTAAAGATTTTAAATCTAGCAACAAAATTTTATCCACTTGAATTAAAAAGTAAATGTAATACATAAAGTAGAAACAATAAGGCATAATTAATACATAGTCCTTAATATCTGTTTTATAATGAATTAATTATATAGTAAAATAGTTATACCAAATCATGAATCAATTAAATATAAATTGAATAGAATTGAAACAATTATAAAATTGTGGTTATTTCATATGAATTAAACCATAATAAATGTATCTGCATGGTAACTTTAAGAGAAAATGTCATGGGAATGAAGCTTGAAAAGATGATACAACCTAAGCAAACAATGCACCTTTTTTGGCAAGTTTACAACTGATGCATTTTAAAATACAACTTTGCCAAATATCACTCCTCCCTTATCCAATATCCCTCCCCAAAGTTCCTTGCTCTGGAGTCAATACTCTTGGGCATGGTCTTAAGCATGCCACATTGCTATTGTTGATTTGACCAAAGACCTCTCAAGATGCTCCATTCTTGAGGGCTTAGATGTCATCTCCATAAAAATAATTCTGCCATCTGCCTGTAGGTCAACAACTTACTTCTCATTTCCCATAAACGCTCAACAAATATTTTGCAACTTCTCTAAGAAGAATTCTATTTCAGAAAAACTTAAGCACTTATAAATGTAAAGTGAGTAATAGGTCAGCAGGGATCAAATGATAAAAGCTCTTATACGTTTTTCCTATAGAATCTGGACTTGTTCTTAATTGACTATGAATTCATTGAATAATTTTATGCAGGGGAAGCATATGAAATGAGTCGTGGTATACAAAAATTCATTTAGTGGCATTGGGCATAATGGAGTAGAGTTGAGGGAAATAAATTATAGGCTTGGAAAGCTTAGGGAGTTGTTGCAGTAATGCTAATAAGAAATGATAGGCCCCTAATATATAATGGACCTAGACAATGATCATCAATAGCTGTTGAACCCATTAGATAGATGACATAGGAATTTTTTAAGTGAATGGGTTAGTATAATAATGCTTAAAGTCATTGAGAAGTCTTATCGTTACAATGAGAGAAATAGCCATACATTACATGTTCCCAAATATGATGAAATAGAAACCACTCATGGAATATTCTTGCAAAAATACCATTCAAACCTCTAGAACTAGATATGAGTTTACAGAAAATACAGAGATACAGAAACCAGTTTAAAGATACTAGGATAATACAATCAAACCTGCAATGTTGAGAGAGATCCTAAAGGACAAACTACCTGATTTCTTCAGTAAATAAATGGGAAAGAAAAACAAAAAGGGGCTGGGTACGGTGGCTTACTCCTGTAAATCCCAGCACCTTGGGAAGACAAGTAGGCAGACCACTTGAGCTCAGGAGTTCCAGACTAGCCTCGCCAACATGAAGAAACCCCATCTCTACTAAAAACACAAAAATTACCCAGGAATGGTGGCATGGCATGCATCTGTAATCCCAGGTACTCGGGAGGCTGAGGCATGAGAATTGCTTGAACCCAGGAGATGGAGGTTCCAATGAGCCAAGATCGTGCCACTGCACTCCAGCATGGGTGACAGACTGAGATTCTGTCTAAAAATAAATAAATAAATAAATAAATAAATAAATAAATAAATATTTAAAAAATAAAAAAAAAATGTTAAAAGGAGGAACCTCTCTAAACTAAAGAAGAATCAATAAAGTCATGTCAACCAAATGCATTGCATGGATTTTGCTTAGTTCCAGATTTGAACAGACCTATTATAAATATATATGACAATCAAGAAAATGTAGTGGACATATGAATATATTTCATAATGGACACAAGAATAAATTATTAAGGAATTATTATTTTTAAGATGGTAACGATTTTGTTCCTATGTTTTAAGAATTTTTTCCTTTTAGAAATGCATAAGTTTTACCAAGGAAATGATATAGCATCTGGTGCTTATTTTAATATAATCCAGTGGAGAGATGAAATAGGGAGGAATATACATTAAATAAGATTAGCCAAATGTTGGTAATTGTTGAAGTTGAGCGACAGTTACATTTTACTGTGTTTAAAATTTTCTATAGTAAAAAATTTAAAATGTTTGTTAAATAAAAGAAGCAATAGCTGAGAGGATGAAAAGAAGTATATAATTTTGAGCAATATTTAAGAGGTACTATGCACAAGACATAATGGCCAATTGTATCTAAAAGAGGAAGAGAATATGGCTCATAAATTTTTAGACTTGTGATTAGAAGTATGAATGTACTGGCCAGGTGCAGTGGTTCACGCCTGTAATCCTAGCACTTTGGGAGACAGAGGCAGGTGGACCACCTGAGGTCAGAAGTTCAAGACCAGCCTGGCCAACATAGTGAAACCCCGTCTCTATTAAAAATACAAAAGTTTGCAGGGCATGGTGGTGGGCGCCTGTAGTTCCAGCTGTTCGGGGACTGAGGCAGGAGAATCGCTTGACCCTGGAAGATGGAGGTTGTAGCGAGCCGAAATCCTGCTACTGCACTCCGGCCTGGGAGACAGAGAGAGACTCCATCTCAAAAAAAAAAAAAAAAAAGGTACGAATGTACTGTTCATCGAGATGGAAAGTACATGTGGAGGAGCAGATTTAGAAGTAAAGATGACCAGTTCAGTTTGGGATCTGCTGACTTTGAAATACTAGCTGGATATCCAAGCAAAAATGTCCAAAGAGAATACCAAAAAGAGCCAAGGATAGCAATTTCGGGTGCACAAACATGTAAAGGAGATGTAGAGAGGAGGTGAAGGCTGAGGAGTTGTATCCAGATAAATAAGAAACCAAGTTGAGACTGGAGTTATTGAAACAGGAGAAGACATAGTTTCAGGGAAAGGAATTGGTCATAGTGTCAATTAAATAATTAAATGTTAATTACTATATATCTTTAGTTTTAGCAACTAAATAGCAAGTGGTGCCAGTTCAAGACCACAAACTGAGCCTATAAATTTATCTTCTCTTTTTCCTTGTATTCCACTAAAATAAGATTCAGTAGTCTTCCCTTATTCAAGATTTTGCTTTCCAGGGTTTCAGTTACCTGTGATCAAACTCAGCCCAAAAATATTAAACAAAATATTCCAGAAATGAACAATGTGTGAGCTTTAAATGGCACATCATCCTGAGTAGTGTGATAAATTCCCATGCTGTCCATTCTGTCCCACCTGGGATGTGAATCATTCCTTTACCCAGTGTATTCACACTAAATACTCTACCTACCCCTTAGTCACTTAGTAGACATCTCAGTTATAAGATGAGATGGTCCTTAATTTACTTACTAAAGTGCAAGAAGAGCGGTGCTGACCATTTGGACATGCCAGAGGGAGGCCTGAAAGTGCTTCTTTTAAGCAAAAAGTGAAAGTCCTCTACTTAAGGAAAGAAAAAATTCATATGCTGAGGTTGCTAAGCTCTATAGTAAAAACAAATTTATTTGCGAAATTGTGAAGAATGAAAAAGAAATTTGTGCTAGTTTTACTGTCACACCTCAAACTGCAAAAGTTATAGCCATAGTGCTTTCATCTTAGATTTAAGATGAAAAGGACATTAAATTTGTGGATAAAAGACATGAATAGGAATGTGTTTCAACTGATGACAGTCATCAACTGGGGGTCTTGAAACATAGCCCCAAGGTTAAGGGAGGGCTACTGCATAACAATTTAAAAGGGCAGAGGCAAACACAGAGCTGTGAAAAGAACAAGAAGGGGTTTATCAGTGGATAAACTATTTCAACACATTTCTAGAAAGTGGAAAACTAGTGGAAGAGTGGAGCTCAATAAAGCAGACTGGGAAAAGATGCAGTCCAGAATAAATATGGAGAGGCTGCAGCCAAGGTGGGAGCCATTCTGTCTTTCAGAACTTGGGGGAGGTTATAGACTCAAGGATGCCAGGTGTGATAGGCAGCAGAGTACAGCATAATACTAAACACAGAAACAGTTACTGAAAGTCTGCTACTGATTTCCCTTCCTTATATTCAGAATACACAGCAGCCAGGTGTTACCCTCTGGGCAAAAAAAAAAAAAAAAAAAAAAAAGTAGGAAGGGTTGTGTGTTTTCAAAATAAATTTAACACTGTACAAAATGAGTAACTGTGGATGTTGGAGTACCAGGAAAAAAAAAACAAAAACATTCTGAGAGTCATGGTTCCCCAGGGTAATGGCAGAGTAGGGAAGAAGGCATGGTCATGGGTCTGGAAACAAAAGGTGACCGACAGAGCTAAAAGGTTTAGATATGAGACACGGAAATGTAGTTAAGATCACTATTCATAATAAAGAGCAAAAATGGAAAAAGACTAAAATAAACTCCCACCAACTACTTTGTGACACTGTGGATTACATAAAGTGATAGACCCACAGAAACAGAAAGACATGAACAGAGGCTGATAATAAAATATTGAAATGTATCACCCACTGGCTTGGTAACTGGGCGTGCTATATCCTGTATTTACTAAAGTAATTGAATTGGTTATTGAAAAACTTCCTATATGCACAAATAAAAAGATCTAAGACTCCTGCTTCTAGTTAAGATGGAGTAACAGGGGTCAGATTAATCAACTCTCTGAAACAATTAAATAGTTAATATTGTGATATTTTAACACTGGGAATTAAAACTGGACAAATTTTTTAGGCATTGCATATCGAATAAGTAATCAGAGGACACTGACCCCTGAGAGGGGGAAAACAAACAAGGTAAGCCCTGTGACTGTCCCATTTTACTGCCCAGACAGATTTTCTAGGCAGCAATGCAGGGAGGGAGAATTGAGAAAGAGTTAAGCATTAACTTTGAACTGAAGAGAGACATGGGGTCTAGAGAGGCCAAGGGAACTGGTGTTCAAAAAACAGAGTACTAGAGAGGAGTCCGCTGCATGCAGAAAGCTATGGAGATCCACAGAGGGATACCCTCCAATTCTTCAGCTGCGTATTTAGTACAAAATGCATATTGGGAAATTACCTGAGAAAAGGGAAGAACCACTTGAAAGAAGTAGGTCTTTAGAGCTCACATAGGCCTAAGAATAGTTGGTGTTACAAGAGCCAGAGGAGAACACCTCATAATTCAAGGAAAATCAGGTAGTGTTCATTTTTTTCTAGGCAAACTTAGAATAGTATTGCCTTAGTAGTGGAGAAAATAAGATTTAGAATAAAAATGGTTCCAGTTTCACCTAACAAAGTTTAATAGCAGGCTTGAAAAGATCAAACTATTACTAAGTAATTTAACTGTACTTCAGAGCAAAGAATATTTATAGAAACATAACGCCAAGCATCCGACAAGGTAAATGTCACAATATTTAGAATCTGTCTGGGTCAGTTTGGGCTGCTAAAATAAATTACCATAGACTAGTGGGTTAAATAACAACTATTTATTTTTCACAGCTCTGGAAGGTGGCATGTCAGAGATCAGGGTGCCAACATTGTTAAGTTCTGGTAAGAGCCCTCTTCCAGGTTGCAGATGGCCAACTTCTCCATGTATCTCCACATGGCAGAAAAAAGTGAGCGAGCTCTCTGGAGTCTCTTCGGTAAGGGCACCAATCTCATCTATGAAGGCTCCGCTTCCATGCAGAAACTACCTACCAAAGGTCTCACCTCCTAATACTATCACATTAGGAATTAGGATTTCAACATATGAAGTTTGTGAGGACACAGACGCTTTGTCTATAACCAGAATCTAATAAAAATTATCAGGCATACAAAAAAGCGAGAAAATATGAGTTGTAAAGAAGATAAAAATCAACAAAATCAGTCTCAGAACTGACACACGTAACAGCATCAATACACAAGGACACTAAGATAGGTATTAAAACTGTCTATTCCCTATGCTCAAAACTGTGCAAGAATGTAGAGAAAGATAAATCAGGCAAAAAACAGACTGAAGAGATTTTAAAAGCCTCAAATCAAAATTTAGAGATAAAAATGAAATGCTTAAAATTAAAAAAAAATACATTTGATGAGGTAAACAGCAGATTAGACATTTAGAATTATCTAAATGTCTAAAAGATATAGAATTTATCTAAAATGAGAAAGAATAAAGGCTAAAAAAATAAATGAAGAGAGCTTCAGTGAGCTGTAGAACACCTTCAAGTGGCCTAATATATAGAGAGAGTCGTTGAAAGATGGGGAGGAGGAAAAAATTGAAGATATAATAACCAATAAATTAGATGAACTCTATAAACCTACAGATCCAAGAATTTCAATAGACCTCAAGCACAATAATATGAAGAAAACTACACCAAGGTATATTAGAATCAAATGGCTTAAAGATACTGATAAAGGAAAAATATGAAATGCAACCAGAGAAAAAAGACACATTATATACAGAAGAACAACATAAAAATGAGGGTAATTTCTCACTGGAAAAATGTAATTAAGAACATAATAGAGCAACATCTATAAATACTGAACGGAAAGAACAATCTGTCAACTTAAAATTCTATACCCAGGAAAACTGTCTCTCAAAAACAAAGGTTAAAAGAAAACTTTTTCCAATATACAAAAGCTGAGAATAAAACTATCACCAGCAGACCTTACTGCAAGAACTGTTAACACAGGTTCTTCAGGCAGAAGAAAAATCATATCAGATAAAAGTTTGGAATCACACTAAAATACAAATAGCAGTAGAGACTTTTTCTGATATACAAAAGCTGAAAATATAACTATCACCAGCAGACTCTTACTACAAGAACTGTTAACACATGTTCTTCAAGCTGAAGAAAAATCATATCAGATAGAAGTTTGTATTTACACTAAAAAATAAATAGCAGTAGAAATGGTAAACATATGGATAAATATAAAAGCCTTTTTTATTTTAAAATCTCTCTAAAAGATAAATATCTATCTAAATAAAAAACATTAACAATACCATACTGAAGTGTATAACGTACAGGGAACACATGTACAAAGGCTGGAAAGGAGAAATGAAAGTATATTGTTTTAAGGTTTTTAGACATGAGGTGGTGTAATATTAACTGAACATACAATGTGACAAGTTAAACCCTAAAGTAACTACTAAAAAAAGAATATGAGGTAATAAGCCAATAACAGAAATAAAATGCAATAATAAAAAATGATCAACTCCAAAATAGGGAAAAGAGTAAAAAAGGAAATAAACAATAGATAGGACAAATAGAAAACAAATAGGTAATGGATTTTATACCCAACTGAACTACTATTTATATCAAATGTAAAGGGTTTAAACATCTTAATTAAAAGGCATAGGTTATCATATTGGCAAATATAAGCAAAACTCAATCCTATGTTGCTGTACTTTAAATACACAGAAATAGGTTAAAAGTAAATGAATGGGAAAAGATAGATCATGTTAACATTAATCAAAAGAAAATAGGATTGGTTATATTAATAATAGAAAATTTTAGAACAAAAAAATTACTAGGAATAAAGCAAGACATTTCATGATGACAGAAGGTTCAATTTATTAGGAAGACGTAACAATCCTAAATGTTTATCTACCCAACAACAAAGCTTCAAATTATACAAAGCAAAAACTAATAGATCTGCAAGAAGAAACAGACAAACCCCTATTATACTCAGAGATATAAATATCCTTTCAATAGTTAACAGAACAAGTAGATAGAAAATCAAGAAGAAAACATAAGACGTGAACAATGTTAATTGACCTAATCACACTTTCATAGAACACTCCACCCAAAACCAGCAGAGTATACATTCAATTGTACACAGAATGTTTATCAAAATGGACCATTTTCCTGCCCACAAAAAAGTGTCAAAAATTTAAAAATTCTATGAATATGGAACTAAAAACAATGGAACTGAGTTAGAATCAACAACAGAAAGTCTTCAAAAACAAATCCCCAATTATTTGATCACAGAACTTAAATGAGGGATTAGAAAGTGTTTTGAACTGAATGAAAATGAAAGCATGACATTTCAAAATTTCTGGAATGTGGCTAAAGCAGCATTAAGAGGAAAATATCTACATTAAAAAGAGAGAGAGACACATCAAAACAGAAAGAGGTCTCAAATCACTGACCTCAGGTTTCATTTTTGGAATCTATCAAAATCAGAGCAAATTAAACCCAAAGTAAGCAGAACAGAATTAACAATAAAGATCAGAGAGGAAATCAATTAAATTACAAAGAAAACAATAGAGAAAATAAATAAAACCCAGAGCTGTTTCTTTGAAAAAAAAAATCAATAAAATTGATAAACCTACAGTCAGATTGATGAAGAAATAAGACAAAAATATGCAAATTACCACCAATATCAGGAATGAGATAAGTGACATTATTACAGATTCTATAGAATAAAAGGATAACAAGGCAATCGTTATGAACAACTTTGTGCCAATAAATGAAATGGACAGATTCCTTGAAAAGTAGAGGCTATCAAAGCTCACCATGCTGTAAAGAGTTCACAGCTGCCCTGTCTCCAGAGAATTGTTCTTGGCAGAATGGAACCTGCCTACCTGGGGATGCATGACTCCTAAGGGGAAAACCTGCAAATAATAACCAACTATTAAAGGGGTTAAAAAATTAATCTCTCTACATTTGTCTCAAGTTGGAACCAATTCTATGGTGCAATTCATGCTCCAGAGCCCCCTTGGAATCAGGCTGAAGCTAGATCCCGCCTCCAGCCTTATTTAAGCTTCCTTCCCTGGCCATATTCTGCTGTTCTCAACCTCTTCTTCCTTAGTTCTTCTCAATGAATTACTTTCCAAGAATCCGTTTCAGCCTCTGCTTATAGAAAATCCTACCTAAGATAGGGCACTAGAGGGAGGCTAGAAGGCAAAAGAGAGAGAGAAAGGACTTGCTCCCCAGCAATGACCCCTTATCTTGTGTTATGGATTAAATTGTGTCCCACAAAAGGATGTTAAAATCCTAATGCCTGGACCTGATTTGGAAATAGTGTTTTTGCTGATGATCAAGGTAACATGAGGTCATTAGGGTGAAGTCTAATCCAATGTGACTGGTGTCCTTATAAAAAGGAGAAATTTGGATGCAGAGATAGACCTGCATAGAGGACGGATACAGAGAGATCACTACCTACAAACCAAGGAGAACACTGGAGGCTGCCGGAAGCTAGGAGAGAAGCCCAGACACACTGTGCCTCATATCTCTAGAAGGAGCCAACCCTGCCAACATCTTAATTTCAGACTTCCAGCCTGCAGAACTGAGATAATAAATTTCTGGCTTTTTGTTGTTGTTGTTTGAGATGGAGTTTTGCTCTTGTTGCCCGGGCTGGAGTGCGATGGCGCGATCTCTGCTCACCACAACCTCCGTCTCCCAGGTTCAAGCGATTCTCCTGCCTCAGCCTTCCAAGTAGCTGGGATTACAGGCACGTGCCACCACACCTGGTTCATTTTGTATTTTTAGTAGAGATGGGGTTTCTCCATGTTGGTCAGGCTGGTCTCGAACTCCCGACCTCAGGTGATCCACCCACCTCGGCCTCCCAAAGTGCTGGAATTACAGGCATGAGCCACCAGGCCCTGGCGAATTTCTGTTGTTTTAAACCACCTAGTTTGTGGTACCTTGTTAAGGCAGCTCTAGGAAAGGAATATATCCTGTCAGTAGCAACTGGCTTCAGCCTCCAATCTTCTTCCCACACGGCCATCATCAGCTTCATTTCATCATCTCAGGTTATCAACACCTGCTGGGCAGCAACCCTATCTACACAGCTCTACCAGGGCTCTCCAATAAGCATCTAGGTTCTATTAACCCCAACTCTTCCCTCGTCCTCAATCCCTAGGGATGGGAGTGGCTACCTGCAGTAGTGTTCCCCTTTCGCCTTTTCAGTTCCACTTAACTAATTCCTCATCTGTAATTTGCACTGTGAAAATAGCTAGCATGGTTTATTTCTGACAAAGACCCCTGAGTGAAAATCATCTCATTCCGAATTAAGAGCCTGAATCCATAACATACCTTAAAAGATCCCATGCAATGTGGACCCTGGCTATTTCTCTGCCCTTGTTTCTGCCCAAATATTGCCTCGGTAAACACTTTTCCTGACAATGTATACAAAATTATTATTTCTCCCAACCCCGGCAGTCTTTGGCCATGCTCCCTTTTCTCTGCAGCATTCCTCGCCATCTGGTATAATCTATATCTGTTTGTTACCTGTCTTCCCCACTAGAATATGAGTTCCATGAGAAAAGTTTTGTTCACTGCTGTGTCCCCAGGGTCCAGATCAGGCTCTGGTACACAGTAGGTGCTGACTTTTGAAAAAAAGACTAACTGTAGAAAACACCCTAGAAGCAGCCCTACCATTTTTGCGTCCATTTATCTGAATTATAACCAACCTTTAATATGTAAAGGATATTTACCTCGCTTTGCTGGCCGTCCTTCGTTTGTGGAATCACACTTTAGTAGCAAAGTCTGTTGCACTTCCTTAGTGATAGTGCACTTTAAACTGTGTGCTTTCTTCTATTTCACAATTTACTTTTTGAGACAGGGTCTTGTTCTGTCGCCCAGGCTGGAGTGCAGTACAATCATAGCTCACTGCAGCCTTGATCTCCTGGGCTCAAGTGATCCTCCCACCTCAGGTTCCCAAGCAGCTGGGACTACGGTGTGCTCCATCATGCCCAGATAATTTTCCTTATTTTTTTAGAAATGGGGTCTCACTGTGTTGCCCAGGTTGGTCTTGAACTCTGGGGCTTAATCTATCCTCCTACCTTGGACTCCCCAATTGATGGGATTACAGGGGTGAGTCACTATGTCTGGCCCAATTTAAAGTTTTTTTTAATGCAAATATTAGCTCCATTTTAAACCTTTAAAAATTATCAACTCCATCAAGATCAGCCACTCAGCAGCATTTATTGAGAGGCTGGTTGCTGTGCTAGGAGTTGAAACTAAACTATGTTGGGGTGTCCAAAGAAGGAAATGCAATTCCTGCCCTTGTGGAGCTTATAATCTCATGAATATTCAACTTGCACATATGTAAACGTCTCAGGTATTTACCAATGATGCACAAAAGAAAATAAATAAAATATAGTATCTATATACTTGTTAGGTGAGGTGCAATGGTTGAAGGGCCATTCAAACTAGAATAACTCTAGAAGAGGTTGTTGTTAAGCCTAAATTTAGAGAAAGAGACAAAGATGGATAAGTATGAGGGAGGAAAGAAAGGGCACTTGCAAAAACAAAAGTGAATGACAAATACACGGAACCAACTTAATTAGTTACCTGGAGTCTATAAACGAAAAGTCTGCGAATTTGGCCTCTAGCCTCTGAGTTATCTATTCTGCACTTCTCCTCAAATGTATCAAATTATATTCTGAACTCAAATGGTCCTAGACTTTCAACAGTGGTTGGAGTCACTTTGCACTCCTTCCAAGTTATCCTAGGTCTCAACTGAAATGTCATTTTCCCAGAGAAGCTTTTTCCAGTCGCTTAATCTGAAATAGATGTTCTTTGTTATTCTATCCCTTAGCATTTCTTTCATAGCCTTTACCATAATTTATAACTGTAATTTTGTTACCTTATCATTTGACTTCTATATTAGATTAATAACTACCTAGAAGCAGGGTGTTTGCATTATTTTTCAGTACTATATACATATCAGCATGGTGCCTAACACTTAATATATATTTGTTGAAATGGAATTAAATAGTACATATTTCTGTGAAGGCCAGAAATCCATACACAAAACTGATTCCAAAACTCAAAATAATTTTATTTTAAACACTTACCAAAGTTAAATTGTCCTCACTTCTGATACACAGAAATGTATATTCATATAACTCTCTTGATACATACATATACAAACATATATACATAATTCACATACATAATATTTTGACCTTTACTTCTGAAATTAATTTCAATTTATGTCACATATTTCATTTTTTACAATCAACTAAATACGTTCATGAAAATAATTAATTCTTCTAAAGTAGGGAATATAACTCTGGATAGGACCTATGAGGGAGGGATGGTCCAAGCTGGTGCTAGCTCATACACAATGATTTGGTGTACATTTTAAAAAGGACCCACATCCTCTGGGTAGACACAAACACACAGCAACATAAACTCTGCTTGGTGAACGGAGCCTGGGCAGGACTTCAGCTCCCATTTTAGGTGCTCTTGCACAGGGCATGACCTGCACATAGGTGGCAGTTCTGGAGAGGATTACTCAGTGGTGGTGTGAGCAGATGTGATCTAGCCATCCTTGGGCTGTTCCATTCCTTGCTAGAAAAGGCCAATTTGATTTGTCTGGATTATTTTCGTCAGGAAGGGGTCCCTTCTTCTTTTCACCACTCTCTGTTTAGCTGAAGAGGGAGACCTCTCCAATGAAAGAGGACCATTTTTCATGTTCAAGTGTATGCACGGCTATCCTCTGTTCCTTCAGCCTCCAAGGGGGCTTTCAAGGTTTAATCGAAAGAAATAACCCTGTGTTGATTCTTGATTCCTAAGAAATTATGCTGTCAGTCTGGTTGTAGGCAAGGGTCGCAATTTTCCCTCTGGAAAAAACGAATCAGAAGTTAGTCCATTTGTATAACACTGCTTAGTAACTGTTTAGAAATTATATCAGTAACACTAAGAATAAGCTCAAGCTATCTCCTAAGTGACCCAATTTATTGACTTTCAGGACAAACAGTAGATGAAATCAATTCTAGTTTCCATATATCAAAACTAACAAGCATGTCTTATTTCAGTAATCTTTTATAAACTTTCTATATCTTAGGGTCAAGGGTTATAACAGATGCATAGTATTTTAAAAACAAAATTAATTTACCTTTAAGTGTCCTTAGTCTTGAAGTATAAGCCATAAGAAAGGCCTGTTTCAAAACTACTAACATGAATTTATCAGAGTAGGAGCTCAAACCACTGAAATATGTTTTTAGAAGGATTTTTACTTTGGAAAAGGAATATAAACTTGGCATTTGGGAATAAAGGGTTGGATAGTGGAAAGCACCCCAGATTGGGTTCGAGTCCTTATTCTCAAACTATCTAATGAGATGAAACTATGCAAGTGATTTAAATTTGATGGGATTCATCTTGAGATCTATTAATGAGTTTAAAGTCTTAAAGTGCTTGCAGCTCTCTGATTAATTTTATATTAAAAGTTCTCAAAGCAGAAAGAATATCAGATATAAAAAAAACAAAACAAAACAGCCTGTGAGATCCTAAGTGGACTTACAATCACGTGTATGAAGAATCATGTGTATACAGCAGCCCCTGGGGAAAATGTTAAACGTGTCATCGGGGCCCTACCTTTAGCTGAGGACTGGGCCAGACATCCTAGCAGATTCTTTACAGTTATTCTGATGTGTCACCTCTTTTGGGAAAAACCTAACTTCACTAATATCCAGGTTCAGCAAGTGAAAAAGACAGAAGCCTTACCTAGCCACCGTGACCACTTTAAAGAAGTGATTAATTTAGTCAGCTGCCCACCTCAATCATCACCAACTTTTGCAATCGCTTGGCGAAATCAATGTCCAACAAGTGAAGCAAATCCAAATATGGTGAACATTCCTCCATTGCCAAAATGGGAAAACTGCCTTATCTCCTCATCAAAGCCCATCTTCTGGGAAATCAGCTCCTCTGTTAAATACCCAAGTGGGCTAGAAGCACATTTTGTGTGCAACCCTGTAGAAGCTCGTCCTGATGCCAACTTGCAGGGATCCAGTAAACCTCAAGTCACCGCTCTTGATAACGTAGACATCTTTTTAGAAACACTTTATTTATACAGACTTTGTCTAGCTGGGGAAAATGTTAATTTATTTGTATACACGGGGATAAGTAGAGCACAGCGCTTCTGGACGCCCTTAAACTTGCAACTAATTCTTTCTCCAGATCTAACGCCTCTGTTTCTACTCCCGGGGAATCTCTCCCCAGGGACTGCGCGCGCGTGCGTGCGTGTGTGTGTGTGTGTGTGTGTGTGTGTGTGTGCTTTAAAATGATCACTAATTCCGCGCCCAGCTTCTCTCCGTCCACCTGTGGCCCAAGAACCTGTGTTCCCAGATGGCACCAGCGGGGCCTGGCTTATTCCAGAACACATGTGGGGCCTTGAAAGGTGCCTCGGGGACTAACCCGCCCAAACCGAGGCAAACACTCTGGGAGGCCGACTCCGGCTTGGCTTGTGGCCCGACACACCGCCCCACTCCGCGCACACGTGTCTGTGACACTTCAGCGGCTTGCAGGACCTCCAGCGAGGATGTCTCCAAACCATCTCAGCCTACTCAACGGCATCTGGGATGTCCCCCTGCCTCTAAGTCAGACCCCAAGAAAGATCTTTGAGGACTTGAGCTTCACATTGAAAATCAGTGTGGAAAATGGGGGTGTCCGTGCGGCTGGGGGAGACAAAGGGGCCCAAAAACTCCCTCCCGTCCGCTCCAGCCCACTTAGTTCACCCTCCCACGGGGCGAGGGGCGGGCCGGGGGGCTGGGGTGGGGATGGCCCTGGAAGGGGTCCCTCCCTTCCCACCTCCCACGGCCCACCCTTACTTACTTTCTCTCGGAGCCTCTGCTTGGCCGCCTTTAGCCCAGGCGATGCGGAGGGGAAGCGGGGAGGAGAGAGGAGCCTGCGGGCTGCAGCAGCCGGGCAGTCCCGGAATCTCCGGACTGCGCCCCTGCCCCAAGCCCGCCGGGAACCGGGGCCGTGGACGCCCCCACCCGGGCGCCGCGGCGAGGCGGGCGCGCTGGGTTCAGCACCCTCGAGGCTGGCTCCGAACGCTCACGGCCCTCCCCCTCCGTCCGCTGCCGTCGCTGCCAGCCGCCCCTCCCCGCCGCAGCAGGGAGGCCGCCGGGGCCCGGGGGACGCGCTCGCGCGGGGGCTGCCCCCTCCCCTTCCCCCCACCATGGGCGGGGGCGCGCGAGAAGCGGTGACGTCAAGGGGCGCGCTGTGGCAGCACCTCCCCGCGCGCTAGTTAAAAAGAAGAAGAAAAGAGGGAGCGAAACATGAGAGGCTGTGTGAGAAGCTGCAGCCGCCGGCAGAGGAGACCTCAGCATCATCTAGAGCCCAGCGTTGACCCTGCCTCCGCCTGCCGCGCCGCCGCCGTCGCCGTTTCTGTTCCTGCTACTGTACCACCTAAACAACTCCCGTTACACGGACAAGTGAACATCTGTGGCTGTCCTCTCCTTTTCTTCCTCCTCTTCCAACTCCTTCTCCTCCTCCCACTTCCCAGCCGCAGCAGAAAGCCCCTAACCCAACTGACACTGGCACAACTGAAAACGGTGTCATCTGCACAACTTTATCTCGCTCCTCGGGCTCCCCTAAGGCATTGGACCCATCGCCGCGTCTTTTATTTTTTGCAAAGTTGCATCGCTGAACGTATTTTTGTCCCCGTCACCTCCCTCTGCCTCTGGAGTGCCCTGCAGCCCCGCAGCCTCCTCCTGGAGCTGCGCCTTAGTGCCTCTGCTGGGCAGTGGCGTTCCCCCCCCATCCTTCCGCGCCCAGCCCCTGCTGCTCTGGGCAGACGATGCTGAAGATGCTCTCCTTTAAGCTGCTGCTGTTGGCCGTGGCTCTGGGCTTCTTTGAAGGAGATGCTAAGTTTGGGGAAAGAAACGAAGGGAGCGGAGCAAGGAGGAGAAGGTGCCTGAATGGGAACCCTCCGAAGCGCCTGAAAAGGAGAGACAGGAGGATGATGTCCCACCTGGAGCTGCTGAGTGGGGGAGAGATGTTGTGCGGTGGCTTCTACCCTCGGCTGTCCTGCTGCCTGCGGAGTGACAGCCCGGGGCTGGGGCGCCTGGAGAATAAGGTAGGCAGTCACCGGCCTCACGGACGCGTACTTGGCATATTGGCTGGGTGGGGTTCCCTGTGGCTCTGGCAAAGCCGGTGGCTGTAAGAAGGGCAAAACTTCTTTGGGGGAGTTCTTTTCATAACTTTTCTAAAGCGCTAACGTGATTCTGTTGTGTGTTCTCTGGGGTAAGCGAATAGCTTTCCCGCCCCCAGAGTCCGCGGTCGGGATGCTGTGCAAACTTGCCTATCTCTGAAAACAGACGCTTCTGCGGTACCCGCACCCTGGGCTGGGTAAATATTTTAAAAGAATCGCGATGAACAGTGTGTTTTGGATCGAATGGGGCACTGGCTGCGGTGAAACTGTAAATTAAGGTGGCTGTGGTTTCCGGTTTATTTTTCTAGGGTAAAAAGATTTGTGCCGTTTTCTCCACGTGCTCGGTTAGGGGATAGGATTGAATTGTAAAGGATGTTGAAGCATGGTTGGTTTATGATCCCCAGCCCCGTCAGAGGGGGGTATCTTGCATTACATTAGTTAAACCAACAGAAAGGAACTCTTGGTCCTCCGGTTAGGGACCTGAAAAACACTGGCGAAAGATTTTGCTGGGGCGTTATCACGTAAAACTGAGACAATTCTTCGTCATTTTGTAACATTATAAATTCAGACTTTCAGGGTCAGTTAGGTGTCTTGGAAGAAGATCTTCTCTAAGAATTTGTTTTAAGAGTAATGGCATTTACGTTATCCTTGTGTTAATAAGTTTAACTAAATACTAACATGGTGTTTGTTGACTGTAAAGACACGCTTGTTTTTGAGTTTGCAATATCATTCTTGCCAGGAGATGCAGTCATGGGTGGTATTCACTGTACACCAAGGAATGATTGCTGCGTCACGTCATTAACAATCACTGCACGTGAAATAAACAATCAGGTGTCTTTGCTCCCCCTCCCTTTCCCCATTTTAGGTTTAATTAAGAATTCCTCTGTTAGAACACTGCCAGTTGTCAAGGTCTGAGAGACTCTTGGAAAACTCGTGCTTCAGTCTTGCTGGCCCAGGCATAAAAAAAAAAAATACCCAGGCTGAATCTAATTTTTATGCTCAGTTCACGGTAGATTTCACTCTATTCTCATGTAAACAGCTCCTACGAATCAACATATGTGTCTGGGTGGTATCTCTCACTTTGTTTTGTAACAAAAAGCCATATTGCATCATTTAATTTGCTCAAGTCATGCAAATAGGAAAAAATCAATAGGACAAAAAGGGGTCGACTTATCCTCCTCCCCACTAAACTGCTGCCCACACACAGAGTCCTGTTGCTTATGGCAAAAGAATAACAACAACACCATTGTATTTGTTAGTTGGTTCACTAATGGGTGAAACTAGAGAACATCATTCTCTTTCAGTCCCCAGCTCTGTCCAAATGTTCATGCCTTTTGAGGGAGCATTTGTCCAACTCCTTCTATTCCCAGATGAGTGAGAACTGTCTTGCTGCAGGTTTTCAGCTGCAACTCTCTTTTTATTCTTACCATATGCAGCAGGAGCCTGAGATTCAGGGAACAGATATTCCAGGATTTTATTCAAAACAATGTCATTAAGCTCCCGTGTTGCAATTGAATTAAGTTTCAAAATAGCTACATTCAGGTCACCTTAAAGGTTTTATCAGGAGCCCTAAAGAACCAGCAAATTCAGAGAAAAGTTTAGAAATATTTGCCTTTAAGTCTCCCTTGGTGTAATATATACTATGAATATACTGATGATCTAGGGACCCCTGCAGTACTCAACTCTTCCAGGGACATATGGAATGAAAATTTGGTTCTTCACTAAATGGTGGGGAGAAAGGGAAGGGGGATGGGACCGAGGGGAGTTATAGCCCTTAAGAGAAGTTATATAATTTTTTTTAAAGAAATCATTCTTTAGGAAGCAATCTGCCATGTTAACTATACACATTCCTTTCTGTTTTATGTGCTTCCAATCTTCAACAAACCCCTACTCATTTGGAAAGTCTGTCTGAATTAAGTTTGGTACACTAGACTTTTGCTGGTTCCATTACAAGTGGTTTATAAACTAACAATACCCAAATTGTTCAAAACAGAGATTTGCTATAGCTATGCATATGCATTCTTGACCTATATTAGTTCTCAAGTTTTAATAGTTTTTAAAACATGTTATTTTATAATAAACTTCAGTGTTTCCCTTTTTCCCGTAAGCCTTCCTGGATTATAATATATGTTAGGATCTTATTTCATAATGTGTATACAGGAGAGATGATTGCTATTTGAAAGGGCCCTTTTTTTGTTTATGGAAGAAAGAAAAATCCCCAGAAACATTTCTGCAGCTTTTCAAGAAACTACAGTAGTAGGTTTTTCCTACAGGAAGAAATTTCTTAGACAAATAGATAGTAGCAAACTAGGTAGGAATATTAGCATGCTCAGCCATACAATTAAGTCCTGTTTCTAGGCTAAGAAATTTTCTTTAATGAACTAGAATTGAGTTCAATTCTTTAGTCATGGAATTATGTTCTATTTTAATTTTTTATATATTTTAATAATGTTCTATATTGTAATAAGATTGTTAACTACCTTGACAAATAAGTACTGTCAAAATTTAGGAAGTCATATTATCTTAGCAATATTATCGCACTTTCTAAATACAGCATGCTAAAAGAATCTAATTCTCATTAACCAGATTGAATCTGCAACCAACTAAAATACCCCCATTTCTAAAACTTAACTTGTAGCCACAGAGGCATAGAAGCTCTCTCTACCTTGGGTGGTTTCACAGCCAAAGCTGTCAAGGAATGGGTGAAAAGTAATTGTTTTCAAGTGTGCCCTTTTACAATCATTTGTTTGCTCTGGCTCTTTCAGGCACAAAGGCTATTGTTGAACACATCCAACTAAACAAATAACTCATCCTGGGGTCCCTTTAACAGCTGCCTTAGTACAATGATCTATTTACATATTAGCCTAAAATTGAAACTGAACTCTTTAATGACATAATCCAGCACTATAGTTCAGAGACACATGTGTTCTACCCAACAGCTGAACAACCTTGTAGGCATATGATTTTTAGAAATAACTTTTTGTGTACCAAGTGATCTTAAGGCGACATCTTAATATACTGTCATGTATTTTCTCCTTTTGTCCCCTCATCGAACCCGTGTGGGTGCCTTTTGCCCTCTTTGTTTAGTTACTTGGTAAATAAAGAGAAATACAGAAGGTCTCTGTCACCCATTTTACTATTTGTTGATAAGCTATAGTTGGAGGCCACGCTTTACTGTGTATCCCCTATTTATCTTACCCTTCTTCTATGGATTTTACTTTCGTGTGGCTAAAGATTAAAGGATGACCTGCCAGATGTTATAAATTAGCAACAGCCACAATGATTACTAGGCATGCTGTAATAATGTCTCAAAGTTTTACATGATTTCTGAAGTATATTTAGTTTTAACCACTATGATGGTTTTGTATACAGCTTTCAAAAATTGAAACAGGAAATTAGTTTAAATTTCTTCTTAAGATTGACGGCATCATCAGAAATAAAGTTAAGGACCTATATAAGACACAGACACATAGGCAAAAAAGAAGAAGAAATTACGCTACACACACCCAGACTCATCTGTCTAAAACGCTGTTGCAGCTTTGGCTGAGTCAGTTTAATTGACTTCAGTAAGACTATTGGTTCATTGAAACCAAAGCCAGAATGATGGCTCTATCTATCTTCAAATAGGTATTTACACTGCAGACCTCACACAGAGCAAAATGTTACCATCCTGCTGGGCCGGAACAGCATGAAACTTTAAAAAGAATAATATTATACTTGATTTCAGATAATTTATTGAATCCTACTTCTGAAACTTTTGATGAGAGATCTGTGGCCAGAACACATTCCAAAAATTGTAAAAGACAAAATTCCTTAGGCACTAAAATCAAGCTCTTCCTGGATAGCAGCTGAGAGAGTATACGAGGATCATTTTGTTTCAGCTATAAAAAATGGAAGCATGCATAATCTCCATAAAACCAAAGGTAATTACATTCCAGTTTTTCAGCCAGCAAAAGAGGTGGCTTCAGCATCCTGCAGTTGTTCTGTTCTTAGTGGACTGCTATATGATAAACAAACAGAATTGCTTTATGATAAACAAACAGAACAGAGTTGAACACTATTAATATTGAATAGATCTGGTGAGGTCTGCCAGAGTATGGACAATAAAAGACATTTAAAACATTCTTGGAATGCAAATTCTAAGGGTGTAGTCCATGTTTCCTTTTAGAAAATTTTATCCATTTAAGCAATTGTTATTTAAATAAATTGATAAGACTGTAAATATAATTGTGATTAACAATAATTTTTCTGAATATTGTAGCTACAACCCATTATACATTTTTCCAAAATATGATCACTTCTATTGGACTTGCTGCATACTAAAATTTCAGTATGTTTGTATTCAATTTTTTTTCATTACTTTGCTCTTGCAGATTCAAATTTTTGTGATGACCTGGAATATCATTATCCCAAAAAACAAGCCATAGATTTACCCAAATTAGAACCTTAATTTGTTAAAGGAATATTTGTTTAAAACAGTGCTCTAGAATTTAAAATGTTAAATTTGATTGATAGTTCTAAAGAAGTAATAAAGTATAAATATAGTTAGATGGATTGGGAAAAGGTTTAAAATTCAATTCCATTATGTTGTTTTTAATGTAAAAAGTCAATACTTGATTTTGACAGCACTACATTTCCCAAGTCAAATATTGTGTTGATATTGCCTTCTGTATATATTAAAGGAGGTTCTGAAGGCAGGTTTTTAAAGTTACTGCTAAACAACAAGACCTATTGTGTCTATTAATTGCTAAACTCAATGAATCAGTAACTCAAATTGGTCTTATTGAAATAAAAGACATGTCACTGTAAAAATTGGGATGAAGGTATGCCACTTTTCATTAAAATTCACTACATATCATTCAAAAATACTTCGTTAAGCTCTTGTGTTTATTCATGCATATAACATACCTGAGGACCCAGTTAAAAAATTTTTCCTGGCTAAGATATAACGAATAATAAAAATTGGTTGTAAACCTGTTTGATTTCACTTTGGATATTATTTTTATAAAACATGAACGGCAAATCCTACTTTAGAAAACTTTCCCTAATGCAGTCTGCAAATTGAAAACTAATTGAAATTTGAGAAATGTAACCCAAGTATATTTTTGACATAATCATATTAAGAATTTCAGGAATGAAATAGATTCTCACGTAAGACACAAATAAGTCGTGTCTTGAAAAATTCTGTTTTGCATGCAGTTGGACAAAGGTTGGGATTTTAAAGCTAAGTATCATTCAGTATACACTTTGAGGCAGAATGAAGTGATAAAGTCTTAAAGAGTCTAAATATAATTGTCTTTTATTTTTTCACACCTGAAATACAGATGAAGTCTTTGATTTGCAAGAATAAGAAGCACTTTTATGTATCCCTGCCTTTTGTTCTCCCAGCCCAGTCCCAGAGACTATACTTGTATCCTTATAAAGGCATTCTGTATTGTGACACAGTAATTCTTTTCAGAAAACTTCATTGGCTAAATTAGACTTTTCTACTTACACAATTGCAAAAAAATAATAACTATACCTAACTTTACCTAACTAAAAAAATTGTTTGTTTCTGATTTATGACTTTCAGATATTTTCTGTTACCAATAACACAGAATGTGGGAAGTTACTGGAGGAAATCAAATGTGCACTTTGCTCTCCACATTCTCAAAGCCTGTTCCACTCACCTGAGAGAGAAGTCTTGGAAACAGACCTAGTACTTCCTCTGCTCTGCAAAGACTATTGCAAAGAATTCTTTTACACTTGCCGAGGCCATATTCCAGGTAAGAAAAAAAAAATGCATAAGTAAAATAAACCACTGCACAATATCCTTGTAAGATACCTGTGCTTAAATGCTTATTTATAAGACTTGTAAAATTTATCTTGTCTTTAAAATTACCTATTTTACCTCATAATTAACATTTTCAAATTTATAACTTTTATTGCCTCTAAAGGGAATATTGTAATTTCAGTCTGCAAATAGTATAATTGGTTTTGTCGACTTATTATATATTTCTTGTTAAGCTGATAATACAGGTGGTAATCTTTATACACATTGTATTCTCAATCCAAATTCCTCGTTGGTGCCTTCTTTACCCATCACCATCAATATCAAGGCAACGTCTTCTTCTACACAGCTGATACATAACTGGAGAATGTCCACTGACTTGTAAGATAGATCCTTAAACAAAATATGATTAGCAATCCAAAAAAGTAATATCTTACAAAGCACTTTCACATAAAATGATGAATTTTCTCCTCAAAACCCCTGTAAGGTAGGTAGAAACAGTGGAGTCCTCTCCAATTGACAGATGAGGAAATCTGAGCCTTGGGAGAAGTCAAATGCCTTACTCAAAGTTATACAATGAGAAGGTGATAGGAGAGATATGGACGTTCTCATGCATATAGTGTCATGAACATGCCTAGTCACTATTGTAGTTTGGACTCTAATAAGCATATATATTCATTAATTAATTTTTATCATCAAAAATTTGTAAACTTTTGTTACTGTTGCTTTAGTTGGAAGACTCAACACAGAGGAAAAAAATAATTTAATGAGACATTCTATTAGGCAAAGTCGCACACAAATCTACTGAAGATTAAGCAGTATTTAAGGAAAAGGCAAGCTTTAAGAACTGTAGAATGCACTGAGAGAATTTTTTTTAAGTGCTCTATACATTTTATTTTTTTCTCTGACTCAGGAAAGTGTAGATTTTCATATTTTTAATATAGCTCTCTTAATAACCTTATAAAATATTTTGACTTGGGTTGCTTGCTTCCTTGAATATAGCATAACATATATCTAAACCCATTCAATATGAAAATATTATTATTGTTTTCATAAACCACAGCCATGTTTCTAAGCCTTTTCTCAAGCAGCTGTTTCTTCCTCTTTATCACATTCCCCAGAGCAAAGCAGAATAGGTCACGGTTGCCTAGATGGCCTACAAAGAAGTGATAACAGATTAGATACCATAAATGTTTGCTGGAAATTTCAAGTCTTGAACACTTGCCTTTAGGACTATAAATTGAAAGTGATATCAACACTAAGCATTTTTATTTACCATTATCTACTTTAGATAAATACAACATGCTGGATTTGGGGACTTAACTGTGGGGGTCTTTATATATTTGAAGTAATTTTAGCTTCAAAAAACAATAAAATAAAAGTAATATCCACTGAAAGAGAGGGCACAGCAAACAGCTCAGAGCCAGAACTGCAAGCACCTCACTCCCCAGATCAACATATGTGGTGACGAATGACAAATTTATTTTTCTACAAAGTTTGTATATATGTAAAACTGCTGAAGTGCATCAAGATGTCAAGTGCTTTTGGTGGCCACCCAGGCTGCTTTGAAAGATAACCAGATGAAAGCTCCACTCTAGAGGTGGACAGAGCAGCAAGGGTGCTTTCCAGAGACTATGGAAGGCTTTACCCACAAGCAGAGGGGGCTGCCCCTGCGTACATCAAATGCTAATGATCATTCTCAATACTTGCCCCAAAAGTGAGCTATAGTAACACACTCGTTGCATTACTTATGCTAATCGATTTGTTGCCTGGATGGATCCTTGGCATGTAGGTTACCATTTCCTAAAGTACAATAAATAAGATGCTAATCCCCACCCTTCCCAGCCCCTGCTCCCAGCAAAGAAGTGTCTTCACAACTGTGGAACACAGATTTTTTGGAAATTACTATAAAAGCAAATTTTAATAGTTTTCCCTTAAGTTGATTTAATGATATGGTTCACTTTCCTCTGAAGTTCAAAGTGTTGGAAAACAGCTACATTGTGATTCTTTTTTAGAAGAAACTGATCAACATATTTTTGACTATCCTCATTAATAGCTTCATCTTTCTACACAACAAGAACTTGAAGAGGAAGGTACCCCGAGGGATGTATTTTGCTAAAATAAGGCAAATGCTGAAAGAATTGGGAGACAGAAAATAATTCCAGAGACATCTTCATTTTTTCCCTATTGCCCAATACATGAAGAAATGTATATATAAATGACCTAATGATTTGCTTTGACTCCACGGCTTTAAGAAAGCACAGTCACTTTAGAATATTCATATACCTACAAGATAGCTACTTCCTAGAATGCTTAATCAAGAAATAGTCATAGTCTGCTTATTTTTCCAAAAATGGGAAAAGATATTACAAATCAATATAGTGAGTATATACTAGAGTTTTATGAATCATAATATTTTCCAGTTGTGAATTCACTTAGGGAAGTAAGTAAATTCTCAAAACTTCTAAAATTGCCAAAAACTCACTGCTCGTCTCTGCAGGTCTTTTCTTCTGCTTAACTGAGCAGGGTAGCTACTTTGCTAATCACTAAAAGAAGGCATAACATACTCTATGGGAAGCATATCTAATGGACATCTATTGGCCTTGCTTCTTCCTCTATATCTGTAGTCATAATGACTTTTATCACTCTTCGACCTCATCTTCTCAGCAGTAGGTTATTGTAGTGTGAAATGTCTGCACACAATTAGTTCAATTGGTTTAATCCTGTTGCTAATAAGGCCAAGGTCAAGGGTTTGATTCAACTGAATTTTTCTAGTCCTTAGCCATTCCTAACCCTGGTCAGTTAGCTTACACATGTGTCTTCTTAGTCCCAAGGAGAGTAAACCAGAAGGAGTAAATAGATGGATATATCAAAATCCACCGCTTCTATTAGGATATGTTCATGAGTAAGTCTTACTCATGAAGAGTCCGTAACTCTTTTTTTTTTTTTTCCTTATCATGATGAGCAGCACTTACAATGAGGAAAAATAACTTTTCCCTGGAATACATGCTGAGAGAAAAGGGAGAACTCAGAATACTCCAAGGAAGCATTTATTTTATACGTCAGTATTTATCGGGTGCTTTGTGGTATAGCATAACCAGGCTCACTATCCAGGAGAGTATTTACAAGGTCCAAGATAGTTGATAAATGATCAGAACTTAAAAAAATACAGCTGCTAGAATATTCAGTGTTTGTTCATTATTAGTAGACCTGACCATATTATGATGATCCTGAGTGAGCTAAACATACGCTTTTCAGTAAAATGCCAAACAAAAGGGAACCCTGGCAATAAATGTTAAAATATATCTCCCTACTCATCATTGTTCACTGCAGAATCGGGTCATTTAAGGTAAAATATTAATAAAAGTGTTAGATACTTAAATTCAAATAAAATTACATGATTGTAAAAAAAAAAAAAAAAAAGCCCATGTATTTAAATGAAATCTTCTGAACTGGTTTTCACACTTAGGTTATTCAATTTGTCTAAATTACATAAGAAGCTTGGAGTAAACTTATTGTCTGTATTTTTTCTTAATTTGCTAAGCAGGCATCATACCTCTGGAGCCACCAAGTTTATGAATATGTATTCATTAATCTTTAGATATTTCATTTGAAAATGACTTCTCATTTCCTCGTGTTTGTCGCAGTTACTAATTCCATTTAAATTGGAATCGATCACCAGCATTGTTAATTAATTTCCCCTTAAGATGGTATTGGTTAGTAGACAGTAATGCTGAAATACACATGTTTTTTAAGCAAGCTGGACATTTCTTTTGAATTGCATTTTGAAATTTTCCTGTGACCCTTCGGCAAACATCACATTAAAACTATATTTGTCACTCACATATCCAGTTATAAATATGACCATGGTGTGACAGTCTTCCTGCATGCATAATACAGGCATGGAGATTTTGTTGCCTGGTGGTAAATATTTCCAAAACAAGATCTAGCCCAAAACTGTGCAAAGAGTTTGATTTAACAATTTAGTTTTTTTTTTTTTCCTTTTTACCACTAAGAGACTTGTTTCACACTATTAGGCAGTTTTCATCTGAATGCTTACCCATTTAAGAAGGGAGGGGAAAAGTTATCTTTTGCAAATGATGACTTGCTAAAGATGAGTAAATGCTTCTATGGCCTTCATTCCTCTCCCTAGTTTCTAATCCTTGAATTTTTTTCAAAGAAAGATAACTTTCTGATTGCCTTGCCCCTCCCGTGGAGCACTTCCCAGCTGCTTGCCTCTTTTTCTCTGTGCCCCCCAACCGCATGCACACACACACACATACACACACACACGCACACACACGCACTCCCAAGGACATCTGCTCTTACTTGCCTGGTTGCCAAGACAAGATCCTTTCCAATAGCCTAGTCAGAAATTGGCAGTGAAGAGTCTCTCTCAGAAAGTTCAGGGTGAGACATTTCACTCAAAAGTTAGGTCAAAATGTACTTCAAGCTTTACAACCATTTGGGACCTTCACATTCTAAGATAAGTGTTAGGTTTGAGGGGTCCTAGGTCAAGCACACAGAAAGTAAACTTGTGGTGTCTTTTATGCACCATTGATGAGTCTCACTTGGCTGATTCCAAATTCTTAGAAATCCTTGCTAAATCTGAATTTGTTATACAACTCCTAAATTTCTACTGAGCTACTCAGTATGTTTATCACAAAATTGATGAGGTATGAAAATCTAATTTGTTATATAAAAATAAAAACTTTAGATACATGATATAAAGTATAAGACCAGAAGCAACAATTTAGTTCCACATATAAGGCTGACTCTGGCAGCACCATCGTATTTTGAGAGCAGAAATCATTAGAATGTGGAAGTGAGTCTTTCTAATATGTCCCAGAAAGGTAACACCTTATTAACTCAAATTGTAAAGGTAATATCAAAACTTTTTTGCCATAAAGTTCTTTTATTTCATATTCAAAGATAGCTGTCTTTATATAATAAAATATTTAATGCATAAGAAAAGAAAAAACATCTTTCTTTTAGATCCTATTAAGTAACTCTGTTGTTATTTTTGTTTTGACTTGTTGATATGTCAGCTTTTCTGTTTGAGACGATTGAAGGAATATTTTAAATATAATTTTTCTATTACAAATTAATCATTATCTCCTATAAGTGAAGTGCAGGAAAAACATATTTGAATATGGAGGTTCTGTTATAAGCATCAATTCATTGCTTGATCATTACACAGTGCGTCAGTTGTTTATTATAGTATATAATGACCTTGTGTTATTCATCAGATTTATTATTCAATCTTATCTAAGTGGCAATACACTAAGATTTGTAAAATGACCAAAACTGGCACCTGATGGACTGTCTCCTTCCTGATTCTTGTTTGTTCATCTGAGGAAGTTATTTAGTATTGCAGGAAAAAATGCTAAATACTGATGATGAGATAAGCTCACAGGTACGACGTACAGTAGCTAGAGAATCTTGAAAAGACATCAATGCAATAGCAAGATAAATGCTGAGTTTGTCTTATTTGTACCTCACAGGAGCCTTTTAATACCCAATACAATATTATTTCACTTTAACCACAATTTTAAAATTTAGTTTAAAACACAAATAGGAATCCCAATCCCTGATTTTTTTCCTTCTTTTTATTTAGTATGTATGTATGTATTTATGTATGTATGTATTTATTTATTTGGATAGCGTCTCACTCTGTGGCCCAAGCTAGAGTACAGTGGCATGATCTCAGTTCACTGCAACCTCCACCTCCCAGTTCAAGTGATTCTCCTGCCTCAGCCTCCCGAATAGCTGGGAGTACAGGTGCATGCCACTATGCCCAGCTAATTTTTATATTTTTAGTAGAGACGGGGTTTCACCATGTTGGCCAGGCTGGTCTCAAACTACTGACCTCAGGTGATCCTCCCGCCTCAGCCTCCCAAAGTGCTGGGATTACAGGCGTGTTTTTATTTCAGTCTAGGTTCTCCCTAAAATATCCATCTAGTTTCTAAAAATTGTTTTCCTCATCTTATATCTTTCAAATAAGGTGGTTTTACTATGACACTAAGTGTTTCTAATGACTGTTTTTATGTTTTTTAAAGGTTTCCTTCAAACAACTGCGGATGAGTTTTGCTTTTACTATGCAAGAAAAGATGGTGGGTTGTGCTTTCCAGATTTTCCAAGAAAACAAGTCAGAGGACCAGCATCTAACTACTTGGACCAGATGGAAGAATATGACAAAGTGGAAGAGATCAGCAGGTTCATAAAGATAAATGCTCTTTAATCTTTAAAAAAACCCAACTGACAAATCTTGTGGTTTTGACAGTGAATCAACTGTCTGTGCTTATGTTCAGCAGCTATATCCTCCAGATGCTTTATTTTTTTCTTTGTGGTAGTTTGTTCCTCTAAAATTCTAACTTAAATGCTTTTAATACTTAGACTACTAATCTTACATTATGAGCTTGGCTTCTCTATGACTCATGTGAATTTTATGGGTATAGTTTTAAGCCTGAATTTTATGATTGTTGTTAGCCTATGGCACTGTGAAAATGTTCAGCTCAATTACTATTGGCAAATCAGATTTTTCTAAATAGATCTTAGAACTTTCTCTCTACATGCCTTCCATAAGGTTTATTTATTGTGAGTAAAACTGATTTTAATTATAGTCACTGAAAGATGAAACAATGAGATTATGACTTCTAAAAATATATACATGTTTTGATTCTCTTATTTTACTTTCTGATAGAAGGCTGTTCTGTTGTTTGCCATTGAAAGAATTTAAAAGAACCACTTAAAAGAATTATATTGTAACCCTTGGGTTAGCAGCACTGCATGGTTCTCAAAACCATGATTCCTAGAGGAAATAGAGTTTGAAAAGGATGCCAAGTGCATCCCTTATCTCCTTCATCTCAAGAAAAGCTTACTGGTTTTCTTTAATTTGTTTAGAAAGCACAAACACAACTGCTTCTGTATTCAGGAGGTTGTGAGTGGGCTGCGGCAGCCCGTTGGTGCCCTGCATAGTGGGGATGGCTCGCACCGTCTCTTCATTCTGGAAAAAGAAGGTTATGTGAAGATACTTACCCCTGAAGGAGAAATTTTCAAGGAGCCTTATTTGGACATTCACAAACTTGTTCAAAGTGGAATAAAGGTTGGCTTTTTAAATTTTATTTATTTTTGTGCTGGCTATGTTAATTTTATTTTAGTGTTACCTTCCTCACTGAAGGTATTTCTTTGTAATAAAAGAAAGAATCTTGCAGGAGAAAATAAGGCGACCACATAAGGAAACAATAATTACGGCACCTGAATTAGGACAGTGACATTAAATTTCTGTTATTTGTTGACTATCGTGCAATGCAATAGAATTGATATCTGACATGCTTTCCCCATGTAATTGACACATTTAAAGGAATCTTTGGCTTTATAAAGTATTTGTTTAAATATTGTTTAATGGGCATAGCACAGGATTGTACATCCATTTGCTAGTAGAAGCAAAGAGGTCTTTTGGTTATTTTGGCAATTGCAAATCATTCTTTCACCATCTCTGTTTTTGAGTCTGTCTCATAAAAATACTACTTATACTATGACTTCCTTGTACAATGTTTTTACAGGTAAGTCAAATATTTCTATAATTAGCCATCTATATAACATATATTGCCCTCTTTTTCACTTCTCTAACTTGAATTCTCATGTTAAATAACCTAGGTATGTAAACAAAATTATTGTCAAGTTTGTTTCACAAGAGTAACACAGTACATTAGCAGTACTAAACTATAAAGCAAATTATGACATTCTAAAATTAAGACACATGTAATAGCTCATGCCTATTTTAGAGTGAAACAAAGTAACAATATGATTTGGGAAGAACTGGTTATCCTTTTCATTTCTTAACTGAAAAAAAAAAAAAAACCTAAAGGAGGATTTATAGTCTTCTACTCACATAGAAATGAGCTCTTTCTTGCTTTGTTGTGCTGTGCTCAGTGGTAAGAAGACCCAAATCAGAAGAAACAAGTCAGGAAAAATACAGATATATTCCTGCTATTTCATTTTCTTATTGTGTGAGAGTTAAGATGACTCCAGTCTTTACTTTTTACCATTGTAAATAATGTTATTTATTATTCGTATACATTTTACTTAATCTGGTCATGGATGACTTCCTTGATATTCATTTACAGGAAGGGCATTACTGAGTTGAAGATTATAACCATAATACATATTGCCAATTAGCTTTAAAAATATTTTCAGATATTTGAGAATAATATTAATTATTTGAGAGAATATTAATATTAACAATAGTTTTCAAATGTGCTTTGAGTAAAAATGTTAGTACTAAAAAGATATGTATGATATAATGTAGATGTAAGGAGGGCTCAGAATACTGGAAAATGGTTTTATAACAAGAACTGATGTTCTTGTTTCTACCTCAATTTGACTGCCTTTTAAATCAGTGTTCCTTCAGCATCCCTATTTCAATTTATACCCTTCATAGGGATATCTGATGATTCATTAGAATATTCAGCTCTGACATGGAGATGTTTCATCATGCAATAAAATTGTACAAGCAAGGATATAACAGTGCCTTGGTTCTGAGTATGTGTGTTTGGCAGTCTTCTAGGAATTCTGCACAACTTGGCCAAATTTGCAAGAAAACTTGCAGAATTTGGACCTCCTTTTCCAGAAGAGCTCCCGAGTTTTAGGGGCCTAAAATATACTTCAAAATCTATTATTCTAGCGACTGATATGACATATTTTAAGGTGCAATATTTTAAATTCCTTTGGTGTTTTAGCACTAGTTATGCCCACAAGATAGGAATGTATCACATGGATATCAGAGTGTGTATAGTGAGTAATGAGATCACATCCTTCTTACTTCAAGCAGGTTATGCTGCAGGTGGCCTTTATCTCAGTGTCTATGGAACTCCCTGATTGGAAGAGTTAAACAAGGCCACTGTCAGTATGATGGGGCAAATACCATCACATTTATGAGTTGATCATAGCACTGATTTTGGTGGTTGCCCCTCAGATACTTGTAATGTAAAAGAGTTTTCACAGCTATTTTTGGCTTCTTTAATATATGAAAGTTATCATATATTTATGACAGGATTCTGTGTTTGTCAATAATCATTTTGCATAAGTAATGCTTATACTTTATGAATTTTCAAAAATTATCATACATATCAACTCTTCTCTATTTTTTCAGTTTTAAAATCCTAAGAGAGGGCATAAAGCTATTTAACAGACTGAAGTATTAATTGCAACACTCAAATCACAGAATTGGTAATACATACTAAACCCAGCCTCCACATGTTTGAAATTGAGAATAATAAACACCACAGTGCAGAACCCCTTCATGATTACATTAATTGATGACCAAGAGGAATATGTTAAGTCAGACATAAGGAGGAATTGCTGATTATAAGAGTTTCTAAAATATATTGCTGGCTATAAAAAAAAAATCTGGCATTCCTTGTCTGCTAATGTAAATTAATTGGGAGTGATTTCTGTCACATGGTAAAGGCTGACCTTTTTGTGGCGAACAGTCGGACTTGCTTATCTCTTTAAACCTCTACCAACCCTGATTCTTACAACTGCTTGAGAGGGATGCCATCAGCCAAGAGCCAATCATAAGGGAACTTGAACAACTCTTCCTAAATGGGTCCTGACTGAAGCTAAAAAGATGATGTCTTTTTTTTAAACACCAAGATCGTGCTGTGTAAATTGTAGGAGATTGTAGTACCCTGGGGGCTAAACTGTCTATAATTCCAGAGAAAAAGTTAATCTGCAAAAAATGCAAAGCACAAGCTAAATAATTAACTTCTTTTTGCTACAGAAAAAAAAGTTGTAGCATTGAGATTAAAGAGTAAGTCAGGAATATGTTTTAAAAATATGTAGTGATTTGATACGTCTTTGATGATAGTGTACTCTACAAGCCAATCACTAATACTGGCACTGTGAAGAATGGGCCACGTGTCAAATTGATGAACAAACTTTAAAACTTTCATTGTGTGTGTGGCTGTGTGTGTGCATGTGCACATGCAGCATTGTTATTCTGTTGTTATCGTTTTATTCCAAAGGGCAAAAATTACAAAAATTTTACTATCTCCCGAAAGAAACACTTCTTTAAGATACTCGGTGATTTGAAATCTTTAAATTGAGCTTATATCTGAGCTCTGAAATCAGAGCTTCTGGCAAGTACTAGAACCAGTTTTGTCTGTGTAAAGTCCTTGGCAGTGACAGACTAATGGCTCTCAAGAATGGCTTCACAGTACGATCACCCAGAAGCTTTCAAAAATTCTTATAGCCAAGCTGGGTGCGCTGTCTCATGCCTGTAATTCCAACACTTTGGGAGGCCAAGGCAGGAGGATTACTTGAGGTCAGAAGTTCCAGACCAACCTGGCCAATATGGTGAAACCATGTCTTTAATAAAATTACAAAAAAAAAAAAAAAAAAAATAGCCGGGCATGGTGGCATGTGCCTGTAGTCCCAGCTACTCCAGAGGCTGAGGCAGGAGAATCACTTGAACCTGGGAGGCGGAAGTTGCAGTGAGCCCAGATCATGCCACTGCACTCCAGCCTGGGCAATGGAGTGAGACTCCATTTCAAAAAAAAAAAAAAAAGAAAAAAACCAACTTCTTGTACCCCAAAATAGTCAGTCAGAATATCTGGGGTTGGCACCCAGGCATCAATATGTTTTTAAAGCTTTCCCAGGTAATCTCGACATGTAGCCAATTTGAAAACCACTGATAGAGACCGAGCCAAACTTCTGGGTCAGTTACACATTGAATGAGACATATTTTCTCTGCCAAGCCTACACCCAAGTCCTATTCCTGACTTAACAACTAAGAGCAGGTGGTTGGACACCAGTTGTCATTTGCCCTGTACCTTTTCTCATTTACTTAGTTTATATATATATCTTATCCAATTTGAGTGAGGAATTGGGTTAATTCTGGCAACATGTAAGATGCTTGATATAAAGGATACGAAATACCATTTGAAAAAAAAAATGGTATTTAAAAATCTCAAGTTAATTCTAACTGGGAAATGGCTTTACCCATTAATCTTTTTCTGTTTTTATTCCATTTTGGAATCTGGTGCTCAGCTAGTTGGTGAAATTGCTATTATTCTTGTTCTTAAAACATGTGGATTGTGATTATATATGTAAACCCTTGTTAAAAGCGACAAGGCCACCAGAAGATACTCTAGTGTAATTTCACCAAAGCGCCCCTGGCTGCCAAGAATGGGAGAGTCAGCCTTAGCTTTGCATGTGTGTTAAAGGAAGGACATGCCCGCACCTGTCACTTGACAGGGTGGCCCCTCAAGGAAACTAGCAAACACCATTCTCTGCCACTTAGTTCTTGCAAGTGGTCAGAGGACAAAGAGGTTCACACCCTCAGCAGCCCTCGGCTGGCAGCACACAGCAGACACAGCTGAAAGGCTTGTCTATCATTGGAACAAGTGTCACTGGACTCCTGTCCCTCTCTATCTACTTGGATCCTCATTTCAAAAGATGCTTTTAGAAGCAGTCCTTTTACCAGGGGAGGAGAGGACATGAGGCTGAAAGCTGCTAATTGTCTGGGTGACTGAGCCAATTGAGGTGGAGCTCTTGAGAGACAGCAGTCCCGGTGCCCGGGAGTCACAGGAGCATGTGGAGAAGGATGCAGGGTCCACCAGGGCAAGCCCTGATGGGGCAGCCTCTGGTTTCACAGGCTTGTAAATCACAAACATAATAATGAGTATCAAAAATTTAGTGAAATCTAAGTCCTCATCAACCATGGAGGCTGATGTTCCATTTCTCTGAACTTTGTGAAACCTAAATTTTTACATTTTTTTCTTTGACTTGCAACCGTAAGGTAACCCATGAAGCATTAGTGTGTTTTTGCTTGAGTGAAATGAGTCAAAGAAGATTGAGAAGCAATTTATTTTTCAAAAGTAGTATTGGTAACACAGCATGCATACACATTATACACACATACACATATGGTGATTATTAGATCATGTAACAAATGCTTCCCCAGAAAAACTGCTGAGAACTCTGCTTTTAAGTACGCGTTAGGTTAGAATAAAGCCTGTGTTAATAGAAAGAAAGCAACAGATTATATTTGTTAAACATTATAGTAGAAGAATCACCATTGTGGCATATTTTTGTATACTGAATGACATTTTTGAACTTTTTGACTTAATCGGATTACTGGTCAGAAGTCATTAGGCCTCATCTAAAAGAGAGTTGCTATAGTGGTGGAAATAAACAATAAATAAACTCAGTCAAAAAGTGGTAGAAATTGTCTTCCCCAAAATAAAAATTTTTAGGCAACTTCTTTTTTTAATAGTTTAAAATTCTGGTTACAAACCATTTATGTCATGTAAAAATATAAACAAAATGCAAATTACAAAT